>NW_028173133.1:2500-42964 GCF_963971535.1 Notolepis coatsorum
CGGGACAGCTGCTGTGAGGGCTCGCCGCCATGTGGCAGATGCGCGCTGAAATAGCCAAATTAATGGAAGGGGCTCAAGTCCAAACCAGGGTTCAATACTGGGCCACATTTTTTTGTGCCATGAGCTGTCGTCAGACTCGGCAGACATCAATATTTACCGCTGCCATGGTGAGGGTGGCAGGACAATAAGGGGTTTGTTTTTGCGGTGGCCATTTTGATGCCCCCCCCTCACCCTCTGCAGAGGGGTAACTTTATGCCAGTTTGAGGAAATCCCCCCCCCTCCCCTCCCTCCATTCGTGGCCCGCTGTCGTACCACCCAGGGATTGTCGCTTCTCGGGAAGAGATGACAGAAATACTCAGAGTCGTCCACTTCACTGTGTCACCAGGGGGGCAGAGAGTACAGGGGGCGCCTCCCTGGTCAGAGCTCCAGAGGTGTGTCACCAGGGGGGCAGAGAGTACAGGGGCCTCCTCCCTGGTCAGAGCTCCAGAGGTGTGTCACCAGGGGGGCAGAGAGTACAGGGCAGCGCCTCCCTGGTCAGAGCTCCAGAGGTGTGTCACCAGGGGGGCAGAGAGTACAGGGCAGTGCCTCCCTGGTCAGAGCTCCAGAGGTGTGTCACCAGGGGGGCAGAGAGTACAGGGCAGGGCCTCCCTGGTCAGAGCTCCAGAGGTGTGTCACCAGGGGGGCAGAGAGTACAGGGCAGCGCCTCCCTGGTCAGAGCTCCAGAGGTGTGTCACCAGGGGGGCAGAGAGTACAGGGCAGGGCCTCCCTGGTCAGAGCTCCAGAGGTGTGTCACCAGGGGGGCAGAGAGTACAGGGCAGCGCCTCCCTGGTCAGAGCTCCAGAGGTGTGTCACCAGGGGGGCAGAGAGTACAGGGGCCTCCCTGGTCAGAGCTCCAGAGGTGTGTCACCAGGGGGGCAGAGAGTACAGGGGCCTCCCTGGTCAGAGCTCCAGAGGTGTGTCACCAGGGGGGCAGAGAGTACAGGGGCCTCCCTGGTCAGAGCTCCAGAGGTGTGTCACCAGGGGGGCAGAGAGTACAGGGGCCTCCCTGGTCAGAGCTCCAGAGGTGTGTCACCAGGGGGGCAGAGAGTACAGGGGCCTCCCTGGTCAGAGCTCCAGAGGTGTGTCACCAGGGGGGGCAGAGAGTACAGGGCAGCGCCTCCCTGGTCAGAGCTCCAGAGGTGTGTCACCAGGGGGGCAGAGAGTACAGGGGCCTCCCTGGTCAGAGCTCCAGAGGTGTGTCACCAGGGGGGCAGAGAGTACAGGGCCTCCCTGGTCAGAGCTCCAGAGGTGTGTCACCAGGGGGGCAGAGAGTACAGGGCCTCCCTGGTCAGAGCTCCAGAGGTGTGTCACCAGGGGGGCAGAGAGTACAGGTGCCTCCCTGGTCAGAGCTCCAGAGGTGTGTCACCAGGGGGCAGAGAGTACAGGGCCTCCCTGGTCAGAGCTCCAGAGGTGTGTCACCAGGGGGGCAGAGAGTACAGGAGCCTCCCTGGTCAGAGCTCCAGAGGTGTGTCACCAGGGGGGCAGAGAGTACAGGTGCCCTCCCTGGTCAGAGCTCCAGAGGTGTGTCACCAGGGGGGCAGAGAGTACAGGGGCCTCCTCCCTGGTCAGAGCTCAGGTGTGTCACCAGGGGGGCAGAGAGTACAGGGCAGTGCCTCCCTGGTCAGAGCTCCAGAGGTGTGTCACCAGGGGGGCAGAGAGTACAGGGCAGAGCCTCCCTGGTCAGAGCTCCAGAGGTGTGTCACCAGGGGGGCAGAGAGTACAGGTGAGCCTCCCTGGTCAGAGCTCCAGAGGTGTGTCACCAGGGGGGCAGAGAGTACAGGGGGTGCCTCCCTGGTCAGAGCTCCAGAGGTGTGTCACCAGGGGGGCAGAGAGTACAGGGGCCTCCCTGGTCAGAGCTCCAGAGGTGTGTCACCAGGGGGGCAGAGAGTACAGGGCCTCCCTGGTCAGAGCTCCAGAGGTGTGTCACCAGGGGGGCAGAGAGTACAGGGGGTGCCTCCCTGGTCAGAGCTCCAGAGGTGTGTCACCAGGGGGGCAGAGAGTACAGGAGCCTCCCTGGTCAGAGCTCCAGAGGTGTGTCACCAGGGGGGCAGAGAGTACAGGGCCTCCCTGGTCAGAGCTCCAGAGGTGTGTCACCAGGGGGGCAGAGAGTACAGGGCAGGGCCTCCCTGGTCAGAGCTCCAGAGGTGTGTCACCAGGGGGGCAGAGAGTACAGGGCCTCCCTGGTCAGAGCTCCAGAGGTGTGTCACCAGGGGGGCAGAGAGTACAGGGGCCTCCCTGGTCAGAGCTCCAGAGGTGTGTCACCAGGGGGGGCAGAGAGTACAGGGCAGCGCCTCCCTGGTCAGAGCTCCAGAGGTGTGTCACCAGGGGGGCAGAGAGTACAGGGCCTCCCTGGTCAGAGCTCCAGAGGTGTGTCACCAGGGGGGGCAGAGAGTACAGGGGCCTCCCTGGTCAGAGCTACAGAGGTGTGTCACCAGGGGGGCAGAGAGTACAGGGCAGCGCCTCCCTGGTCAGAGCTCCAGAGGTGTGTCACCAGGGGGGCAGAGAGTACAGGGGCCTCCCTGGTCAGAGCTCCAGAGGTGTGTCACCAGGGGGGCAGAGAGTACAGGGCCTCCTCCCTGGTCAGAGCTCCAGAGGTGTGTCACCAGGGGGGCAGAGAGTACAGGGGCCTCCCTGGTCAGAGCTCCAGAGGTGTGTCACCAGGGGGGCAGAGAGTACAGGAGCCTCCCTGGTCAGAGCTCCAGAGGTGTGTCACCAGGGGGGCAGAGAGTACAGGTGCCTCCCTGGTCAGAGCTCCAGAGGTGTGTCACCAGGGGGGCAGAGAGTACAGGGCAGTGCCTCCCTGGTCAGAGCTCCAGAGGTGTGTCACCAGGGGGGCAGAGAGTACAGGGGCCTCCCTGGTCAGAGCTCCAGAGGTGTGTCACCAGGGGGGCAGAGAGTACAGGAGCCTCCCTGGTCAGAGCTCCAGAGGTGTGTCACCAGGGGGGCAGAGAGTACAGGGGCCTCCCTGGTCAGAGCTCCAGAGGTGTGTCACCAGGGGGGCAGAGAGTACAGGTGCCTCCCTGGTCAGAGCTCCAGAGGTGTGTCACCAGGGGGGCAGAGAGTACAGGTGCCTCCCTGGTCAGAGCTCCAGAGGTGTGTCACCAGGGGGGCAGAGAGTACAGGGCCTCCCTGGTCAGAGCTCCAGAGGTGTGTCACCAGGGGGGCAGAGAGTACAGGGGCCTCCTCCCTGGTCAGAGCTCCAGAGGTGTGTCACCAGGGGGGCAGAGAGTACAGGTGCCTCCCTGGTCAGAGCTCCAGAGGTGTGTCACCAGGGGGGCAGAGAGTACAGGGCAGTGCCTCCCTGGTCAGAGCTCCAGAGGTGTGTCACCAGGGGGGCAGAGAGTACAGGGGCCTCCCTGGTCAGAGCTCCAGAGGTGTGTCACCAGGGGGGCAGAGAGTACAGGTGCCTCCCTGGTCAGAGCTCCAGAGGTGTGTCACCAGGGGGGCAGAGAGTACAGGGGGTGCCTCCCTGGTCAGAGCTCCAGAGGTGTGTCACCAGGGGGGCAGAGAGTACAGGGGCCTCCCTGGTCAGAGCTCCAGAGGTGTGTCACCAGGGGGGCAGAGAGTACAGGGGCCTCCCTGGTCAGAGCTCCAGAGGTGTGTCACCAGGGGGGCAGAGAGTACAGGGCCTCCCTGGTCAGAGCTCCAGAGGTGTGTCACCAGGGGGGCAGAGAGTACAGGGCAGGGCCTCCCTGGTCAGAGCTCCAGAGGTGTGTCACCAGGGGGGCAGAGAGTACAGGGCAGCGCCTCCCTGGTCAGAGCTCCAGAGGTGTGTCACCAGGGGGGCAGAGAGTACAGGGCAGCGCCTCCCTGGTCAGAGCTCCAGAGGTGTGTCACCAGGGGGGCAGAGAGTACAGGGGCCTCCCTGGTCAGAGCTCCAGAGGTGTGTCACCAGGGGGGCAGAGAGTACAGGGGGTGCCTCCCTGGTCAGAGCTCCAGAGGTGTGTCACCAGGGGGGCAGAGAGTACAGGGGCCTCCCTGGTCAGAGCTCCAGAGGTGTGTCACCAGGGGGGCAGAGAGTACAGGGGCCTCCCTGGTCAGAGCTCCAGAGGTGTGTCACCAGGGGGGCAGAGAGTACAGGGGCCTCCCTGGTCAGAGCTCCAGAGGTGTGTCACCAGGGGGGCAGAGAGTACAGGGCAGCGCCTCCCTGGTCAGAGCTCCAGAGGTGTGTCACCAGGGGGGCAGAGAGTACAGGGGCCTCCCTGGTCAGAGCTCCAGAGGTGTGTCACCAGGGGGGCAGAGAGTACAGGGGCCTCCCTGGTCAGAGCTCCAGAGGTGTGTCACCAGGGGGGCAGAGAGTACAGGAGCCTCCCTGGTCAGAGCTCCAGAGGTGTGTCACCAGGGGGGCAGAGAGTACAGGGCCTCCCTGGTCAGAGCTCCAGAGGTGTGTCACCAGGGGGGCAGAGAGTACAGGGCCTCCTCCCTGGTCAGAGCTCCAGAGGTGTGTCACCAGGGGGGCAGAGAGTACAGGGCCTCCCTGGTCAGAGCTCCAGAGGTGTGTCACCAGGGGGGCAGAGAGTACAGGGGCCTCCCTGGTCAGAGCTCCAGAGGTGTGTCACCAGGGGGCAGAGAGTACAGGGCAGCGCCCCCCTGGTCAGAGCTCCAGAGGTGTGTCACCAGGGGGGCAGAGAGTACAGGGCAGCGCCTCCCTGGTCAGAGCTCCAGAGGTGTGTCACCAGGGGGGCAGAGAGTACAGGGCCTCCCTGGTCAGAGCTCCAGAGGTGTGTCACCAGGGGGGCAGAGAGTACAGGGCAGCGCCTCCCTGGTCAGAGCTCCAGAGGCGCTGACCCTTGTGTGGTGGTCGGGTCTGTGAGCCACCCGCCGGTCCCCGCTTTCAATGTTTACTGAAAGAGAAATTATACAATGTATACTTTCTTTCACTGACCGGCCGTCTCTCATTTTATGTGAAGAGGATATAAAATAACCTATTTTCACGTGGCATATATAATATATAAATATAAACGATAAAAACGAATAGCACTTTTATTGATACATGTGATCTAGCCGAGGCAAATGGCTCACAGTTTTCGGAAAAGTGACCCCGTCGGGTTTCGCCCCCCTGCAGTGAAGGCACCAGTCACCTCTGAGGGGGGAAATTATTGACCGTTTTTTGTAGCGAATGAAATTCTGGAGCTGACGGTATATCTTACATGAGGGATGTTCACTACGATACTACGACTACGAGAGCAGAACAAGAAGAAAGGAGAATTAATTGGACTGGATGGCCATTTTGGATAAGCATACCGATACAAACATTAGAAAAACATGTGTAAAACACTCATTTTCCATGGTATTGTATTGTCAACTGTGGACCTGTGTACTGGATAAGACTTCAGGCTATGGACCCAACTCTTTTGCAGGCATCTATTTGCAAAGGATTTCAGACGTAAGTAAAAAATAAGAGAAAAATTAAGAAATTATTTCAGTGTGTTCAAACCTCTGTAACTCTATTACATTAACACATTTTTCCTGTTGTGAAAGAAATTCAGAATGTTTCCTTTCAAAAGAGACCAGACCCATGCATGTGTCAGACCTACTGCTATCCGAGCTGCGGGAGGGTCATCAAAGAGAAGTCGCCTATATAGACCACTACACTTCCGCGTTACATTGAAATCGGGGAGGAGATTGCGGGGGGGGGGGGCAAATGAATGAATGTGGATGAGAGCCTTGACATTAAGTGATTGCAGATACGGCTGTGCTGGTATAGACCTATAATATATGACATATATGAAATTTTTTATGACATGGTATATCTAGGCAAAAAATGTCATAGATGACTGAAAATCAACATTACTAGTCTATACCAGCACCTGCTAGACTAGAATGTAGCCTAAGCTACTGATTATAAATGCACAACACTGTGCAATATTACACTTACTGTAGACTTCTGTATATTTGTACTGTATTCCTTTTACTGTATATTTAATTCTATCTTATCATTCTCACAACACAACACCCCCTCTAATGGAACATTCCAGGGTGGATGTGCGTTGCGTCACACTCCGTGGCCAATCTGCGCATGTGCATGGGGGAATCGATGCTTAAAAACGGTATTTTTCGCTGCCAATTTAGTTCTGATCGATTAGGAATGTCTCGCGCCGTGTTCAGGAGACTCAGGCGCATACAAGTCTATTGGATCATGTCTCTAGCACCCCCACAGACCTATCGGCAATCACTTAATGTCAAGGCTCTCATCCACATTCATTCATTTGCCCCCCCCCCCCCCCCCCCCCCCCCGCAATCTCCTCCCCGATTTCAGAATCCCGGAAGTGTTGCGGTGGTCTATTCTCTGTCCTCGCCCCACAATGGTGGAACGAACTTCCCACCCCAGTTAGGACAGCAGCCGAAACCCGTCCAATCTTTCGCCATCGACTAAAGACGCACTTCTTCAATCATTATCTGAAATTAAATGAATTATTTTTTAATTTAAAATAAAACAAAAAAAACTCTAACCATAACCTCTTAACCCTTTCACTGCCGCACTACCAAACGGTTAACCCTTTCACTGCGACAATACACAGAAGGTTAACCCTTTCACCGTCGGTTGTGTGATAGTAAAGGGTTAACCTTTTCAAAATACTATACTTTATACATATAGCACATGCATAAGCCTGGTCTCCTTTAGAAGATAACATTCTGAAGTTTATGATACAATAAAGAAAGATCCCCTTTAGTGCTAATGAAATAGAGTAACATAGGTCTGAACTTGAGTTGTAGAAAAACTTGTTACTCAAGTTTTTCTGTAGTAGTTAGTAGTCCAGAAGTAGTATTTCCCCTCGTATGGCTTAAAAAGCATAGCCTGAAGCCTTATGTACTACATGTCCAAATATCATAAAGATCTGTTCAGAAATTAGTGATTAGCAGTGATTTTGGTAAACTGTGTACAAAAGAAAAGCTCCGTTTTTCTCTTCCTGTTTTCGCTCGTGAGTTTTTCACCTAGATCCTTGGAAAGCCACACTCATTGGCTACAACCCTGTCCAATCATTTTCGAGATCGCCAAATGATTGACGGAACTAGAGCGCCAAGAGTATCGGCATGTAACTCGAGAACCGCTGAACGGATTTTGTCATCTGAAAGGGCAATCGACAGGCAACAAATGCGAGGTCGCCAAAGTGCCGGTGGGAAAATCGTCCTCAAAGGGGCCCACATGTGTACCCTTCCTGTAAGTCGCTTTGGATAAAAGCGTCAGCTAAATGACAAAATCGAATGTAAATGTAAGTGGTTCAAGAATAGTGACCAATTTACTTTGGGTATGCAATCGACAGGCGTTTAATGCTAAATGTGCCGGATGCACAAAAGTATTTTTACATGAATTGTTATGGCTTTATTGTTTCAACAGTTTCAGTGCCGACCTTGTTTACATTTTTACCCTGTTGAATGCCATCATCCACTTCAATGTTAGCGTTAAAAACGCCTAATCTATGTTTTAAATTATGGCTATGTGTCTAATGTGCCCGTTGCATTTTTATAGCATTTCGAAAAGCTATCGTTCTCTCAAAAGTTTTCGGAAAATTGAAAGATTCCCCCCATAAACGGCATTTATTGGAATATTCTCGAATACACTAGACACGTTGTCATTTGTCGGCCTATTTATGAATCGTTTTCAAATAAACGCTAGATTATCGATAGTATATGTGTACTTATGCACGCTATAGAGGCGATCTGAAAAATCTATTCTCTCGTTTCATCAAGATCACACACACACACACACACACACACACACACACACACACACACACACACACACACACACACACACACACACAGGGACACGCTGTTATCTCAGTGAATACAGCTCCGATTACCCCAAGACTGGTAACATAGACTCCTTACCTTAGATCAGATGTTCTCCAAAAAGATTATTCCAATTTCTGATCGCCATTCCAAATATCGATCACGCTTATTGATTGATTATTGGCTGCTGTAAATATATATTGCACGCTGCTTTCCGTCTCGCGATCAGATCCCTCATCATCAGACGGCTCGCCAGCATAGTGGAGTTGGCTCCACCTCTACAGATCTACAGATCCCAGGTCAGTCTAATCGACTGACCTGCAGTTACACAGGGATAGACGATAGGGGGCGCTTTTTTCCCATCTGAGCTCCTGGAGGGGCTGCTGTACCAACGGGAGACTCGGTTGATGAAATATGAATTCAGATCGCTAATAAAAAAATAAAACAACATTCATTTGTCGTCGCTGGCACTCAATGTGTTAAAATCCCAATAATGTTGTGGGTCCAGCAGACATTGGGTGCAATGTCAACAATTAGCCACAAACAAATGCAAAGTCAACGGGGTCAAGCTCCTGTCTGTACAAGCTGACTGAAAGTAACTGAGATCTACCACGGCTTGTACAGACCGGAGATTGACCTCATTGACTTTGCATTAGTTTGGGGCTAACTAGCTGGAGCTGGTACCATTGAACAGCATGGATTTAGCTGAGAGAGGGCTCTACCGATCAACAACATCATTGGTAAATAGGAAATAGGAATCCAGAAACCAGAACTATCCTTCTGTAGTGTCGCAGTGAAAGGGTTAACCCTTTGGTAGAGTGGTAGTGAAAGGATTAAGGTAGGGAAAGTTGTCTTTTGTATTCCAAGATCGCTAGCTATAAGTGCAGGAAGCAGGACCTGACCGTTCATCTAATTGGGGGGCATGTGGTCCAGCCTTGAAACACTCATCTGGTGTAGCTGTGATGACCAGAAAAAAGATTTAAACGTAAAAATGTTAGATTTGAGCGGAAGGCTAAACGTGTTCGTTTTCCTGCTTGTGTCAAATTAGTCAAGGCTTCTCTATACAAAGTGCAACAGAATTGGGGACATTTCCCAGAGCCAGGGTAGGGTGGAGAAAAGGCTATACGGTGCCTCTACACAGGCCCTCTTCGTAGACCCTCGGATACAGGGATATAAAAGGTAAGAGATGCTGCCTCAAATCCTTTATTTCTCTTGGCAGAGAGACGGTGCATCCCTCCCTGGGATGTCACGTTCCTGCTTCATAGGCAATCCGAAGAGATCTGTTTCCGTGGCAACCAAACTACTGTATCCCTAACAAAACCCTTGTGCCCCCCCCCCCCCCCCCCCCTTCTTGCCTCCCACGTCTTCTAGGTTTTGGCAAATCTCCTCTCTCCACTCCACAGGGAAACCTCAATTACCGGCAACACTTTTTTTCAACCACAGCACGGCCAATTATGGTCAAATGGGACGATATGGCCTGGCCAGAAAAACGTGCGTCTCCTGCCCCTATAAATCTTGCGAGCGTTGTCTCGTGCTCACGGCGCTGTGACGAGACGAGGTCACGGGGGGGTCACGCCTCCTCAGGTGATGTGTTTCCATAAGGCTGTGTGGAGAGGAAATGCTCATATATGGCGTGGTCTTTTATTTATTGCCCCACTCTTCGCTTTTACTGGACGACTGCAGACTCTTCTGTCCTTCCTTCCTTCCAGCCGCGCGCTGCTTCTTCCACGCGGCCGGGCTCAGGATCTGCCTCGTGGACGATTAAGAATTGGACTCTCTTGTGGAATGAAAATGTCTTTTTTTTTCTTTCTTTTTTTCTTTTTGAGCAGAACGAGGTTAATGTGGTTTTGCACGGGGGCTTTTCTAAGCACTCTGCGGAGTGAAACGCCATGCATCCCCGAGGCGTGCGGTAATCTGAGAGCGTTTAACTTCAAAATGGAGGTCTGGACACTGTAAGAGGAGCTTGTCAAGTCAGTAACACAAAAGGATTGTGTGCTTTAGGGGCGCAAGGACGGGGCAGGAAATCAGGGGGACGATTTGTCGTCGCTCCTCCTCACCGCACTTCCTATGCAGACGGTGAGCGGGGACCCCCAGTGACCCCCCAGTGACCCCTAGTCACCCCTGAACACAAACACGGGTCTATCTGACTGCTTATCCTCCAGGCCCACGTTCCCCACACAGCGCTTCCTCTGTCTGCCCCGGCCGGGTGGTGTAGACATTGGCACGTTTCAGCCTATAGTAGCCTCCCGTAACATCCCTCCCAGTCATCCGCTGATAAACGCTTCAGATTTGTCACACATAAACGGCGGCCGGGTCCCCCGGGTGGGGAGGGTGTGTATCGCGTGTGTTAGTGGTTTACAAGACGGCGCGGCTCTCGCCGAAGGTGCCGAACGCATTTTCATACACACACGCTAGGGCTGACCCCTATAAGTCGATTAGTCGACTAATCGGTCGAAAGGAGCCGTAGTCGACTGGCCAACCTCTTAGTCGAATATATAAAAAAATAAAAAATACAAAATAATTATAATATATATATATATATATATTTTTTTTTGTATCACTCTTTCCAAAAGAAAAGAGGCCTAGAAGCGTGGCTAACACTAATGGCACGCATACCAGAGGCTAACTGCCTACTAAAACAGGCACAGAGGCACTGAAAGAGGATTTCACCATCTAATGAACACACCAGACTAGACACATATCAAGATGTATCCATCAGTGGACCAATTGCATGCTTTTGCACAGAGGACAAGAAGCCTTCAGTCGACTCCTTCAGACATTAAGCACCCCCACAGCCCAAATGGAATGATACAAATTTTTTAAATTTAAAAATTTAAAAATATTATACTTTTAGTATAATAATAGTCGACTAACGGCAAATTTTGGCCAATCATAGTCGACCATCCAAATCCTTAGTCGGGGACAGCCCTAAGTCACACGCGCAAAAAAATAAAACACAGGGCAGAGAAGCTAGCGGATAGCATGATAATAATAATAATAATAATAATAATAATAATAATAATAATAATAATAATAATAATAATAATAATAATAATAATAATAATAATAATAATAATAATAACCGTGCACGGCTGATCGGGCTCCGTCAGTCAGTTGAAGTGCATTAGGGGGGAAAAGGTCCCAACACGCCCTGCATCACTTCAAGTTCACAGTGGGCCTCCTTTGTCGTTCCTCCGCTCCCACTTCAAAGTGCTGCGGGAGAAAAGCACCCGTGTGACTTTGATATGTAGGCCTACGCTATGTCCAAGACTACAGGAGAAGACGTCTTCAAAACGTTACAGACCGGGCGGCTGGGTGGCGCAGCGGACATTGCGCTCGTCACCAACGCAAGAGACACCGGGTTCGAATCCGGCTGTCGGCGTTGCCTCCGGCTTGGGCCGGCCGTCATACAGTACTAACTCAATTGGCAGAGTTAGCGGGTGGAAGTCGATGGGGGTGGTAATCTAGACGTTGTGGACAGCGACTCCTACAGGTCGGTTGGGGGACGCCTGCACAGCAGAGACAGGAAATGGCGGGGGTAGTGCGAGCCTCCCACACGTTACACCTCGCCAATGAGAGTCCGCGCTGGCAGGTGAAAAGAAGTGACAGGCTGCCTCCTCGTGTAATGGAGGGGACGCGTCTATTCGAAGCCCAAACAACTCGTACTTCCGCGTTCGAGTTTTGCGCTCTGATTGGCCACTGACCTACGCTATTACGCCCCCCTTATCTACGCCGCGGAGCTAGTCTCTGTTTCACCTAACACTATTGCTCCGTGATCATAGCCATTCATCTCTAAAGCTCACCACTATTTGTAAAAGCCACAACCATGTTACCATATTTGTAATAATGTAAATCATTGTGTCGTTGTACATATTGTGTATATAACGTAGCTTAGCTTGGTAGCCAGCATGGGAGCATGTCTATGTTCCCCGGGTCCTATGTTCCCCGCTTTGATTGATTGATAGATTGAAATTTTTAGACCACCAGCCCTGATTCCAAACTCTAACCTTAACCAGTTCGAACGAGGGCCTAAGCTTAACCGTTCGAAACAAGGCGGACATTAATAATAAATAAAATAATAAAAATTTATAAAATGTTCAATCTATTAATCAATCAAAGCGGGGAACATAGAACCCGGGGAACATAGGACCCGGGGAACATAGGGATGATCCCGCCAGCATTCTCGAAACAATGCCCGATTTATGACCTTTGTCCTCACAAGTATTTTGCCAGGGAACTTATGGACACGACAATAGTAGTAGTTATAAGGTGTTTGAGCTTGTAACGTTAACGTTAGTTAGCTCATAGCTATCGTGGTAGCCCGTTTCGTGACTGATGCACCGAGTGGGGCTGCGTCTATTCGAATCCCAACCGGTTCATGCTTATCAACATGCCGTGACGACGTGTAGCTTGCTAGCCGGCATAAAATGGTTCTCTCCTCTTTGTATACCTGCGTCCTCACAAGTATTCTGCCAGGGAACTTATGGACACGACAATGAGAATGCTGGCTACCAAGCTAAGATAAGCTGGCTACCAAGCTAACGGGCTACCACAATAGCTATGAGCTATTTAACGTTAACGTTACAAGCTCAAACACCTTATAACTACTACTATTGTTGTGTCCATAAGTTCCCTGGCAGAATACTTGTAACTTATAATGACAATTTACATATGAATCTAATCTCATCAGTTGCAAATCGCTTCTGCGCTACTTGTTGAATATTTCTCACATAAGGGTCAGCACAAAGCAAAGGAGCTAGTGGGGCATTTCTGTATGCAAATTAAGGTGTACGAGAACATGCTTCCAGTTTAAGAATGAGTGACGTTTCATTCATGGGATCCCAGCTGCGATGATTTTGGCCACTTTGGCCGTTTCACGCATTCAGGAATCCTAAAAAGAATTATGAAGTACTGAGGATTGTTAAAGTTAGAGGTTATATATGATTGCAAGTAACTGAGTAAGTAACTGTGTAACTGCCTAACTGTCTAACTGTATATAACTGATTCCACAAGAGGGCGCTATAGGCGGAGCCGTTAATGCTGCCGCCAGGTAGAGGGTATTTAACGGAGATGTCGACTCCCCCTCTGTCTCTTCCACCTTCACTCTCAGAGGAGAAGGATGCATCATGTACTGCTGTGGACCAATGTGAAATAAACCACGCCGTTTATGACTAAAGATAGAAACCATGCCTCGTGAACATATTATTGTCGCTCCAACAAGGATACGAATGGATACACAAGACTTGGATTATACTGCACAAGTTGTGACGGAGTTCGTAAGCGGATGTTTTGATGTCGTTTTCCCGTCGTTAAACCAAATCGCCGTTATAGGAATGCGCCAACATTATGGGGAATGCGCTTCCTGTCCTCTCTGGAGTCAGACAAGAAGATAGAGACCAGTTTCCTCTTTGTGTGTTCAGTAGAAAGTTATACGGCTGCAAGCTAGCCTATCTTAACACAAATAAATGGAAGTGGATACGGACCACCAAACTAGCTGTTTGCCAAAAACACCTCTCCCGAAGTTTTTGTGGTCCGTATCCACTTCCATTAATTTGTTCTAAGCTAGGTTAGCTTGCTTAAGCTAGCGGATAGCTTTCTACTGAACGCACAGAGAGGAGATTGGTATCTATGTGTTTTGTTTTGGAGGGGTGAAGTGCTCCTTTAAGACGTTCAAGGCTATAGTTTGTGTTCATACCAAGCCTGGAAACAGGAAGTCCAGTCAGAGCAAGAGCTAAGAGATGAGACTGAAAGCGCAGCAAGAAAAAAAGCCATTAGGTGCCCAGAGCTAACTCATCAGTGGACAGTCCCAGCCAGGGGAGTAGCAGGCACAAAGCCTTTACTCTCTGACAATAAAAGAAGCCAGGTGCCTGTTCACCCGCGGACGACACTGTAAACACTGCTCTCCCAGCAGTAAATGTCAGGCGTAGGTAGGCACTGTCTGCAGACACCGTGCACATGACTCACACCACTGTATATACAGATTCCCTGAGACACCGTCTATCTTCAGCTCTCCTCCTCTGCCCTTAGCCTCGCTGCTACGCCTCCTTTAAGGGTAAGAGGCCGCTGACACTTTCCCCTCTTCTCCAGTGTCTCGCTGTCAGATGATGTGTGTGTTGTTTGACATCGTAGGGACGGTTCCCCTCAAGGGTATATGGAGAAAGTGCGCAAAGTACTTACGGGAACATGCATGCATTACAGCATTATGGGAAATGCGCTTACCGTCAGACAAGAAGATGGATACCAGTTTCCTCCCTGTGCGTTCAGTAGAAAGCTAGCCTAGCCTAGCACAAATTAATGGAAGCAGATATTCTCGAAGACACCGTGACGTCACGAGACCGCCGCCATCTTAGTTTAGGGGTAAACAATAGTGTGTAAGAGCAAAAGTGAGCTCCGTCTTTAAATAGTAGTAACATATAAACATGAAAAAGGCATGTAGCCAGGCTACTTGAAGCCTCCAGTGCACATACACTGAGAATGGACTATTATGGTGAAGTAGCTAGCAGCTAACATTTATCTGCTGTTTACAGCCTCACGGCCAATAATTAATTTACGATATAAATATTTGGGCCTTATTCTCACCTGTTATGAAATGGGTAGAGCAGACATACGTATGATTTTACTTGGGGGACCAGTGTCTGCTTTGATCGACTCTCCCGTCTGCGTCCACATGTGCCCTTTTGATAGCCACCAGCCACTTTTTCCTCCGTGATGCCTATTATATAAAACTTGAGTTTTGATTTTGTTATTGGTACAAAACGTCACACAGCAGCTCTTTGGCATTTTGATGCACTGAAGAAAATGACCCTTGATTATGTTTAATTTGCCGCTTTCCGATCCGTTTTCTGCACTAAATAAAGCGTAAACAATGTACCGGGAGTGAATTCTTCCCCCTACGCCGTAGTTGCGTAGCAACAACAGACAGGAAGTTGACTTCGAGAATGGACCAGCTAGCCTAGCTAACCTCTCCCGGAATTTTAAGCTAAGCTATAGGGGTCCCTATCTGCTTTCATTAATTTGTACTACGGGAGACTGCAATTCGAAACTGGCCCCTGTAAATGTCCAAACCCAACCACCTCCAATGTAGTTTCCGAAACGAAAAGTATTTATCTGGTCTGCATCCCCTTAACAATTGTGTGTATTGAGCTCAGTGGCGGCCGCTACATTCTTTCCATGGGGGGGCGCTATACCAAACATTTTGCAAACATGTACCACGCATTGGCATGTCACTGGCAGCGGACAGCTGACCAAGCAACACACAACCAGTCAAATAAAGTACAGTCTAATTCACAACTTGAAACACAATATATAAATAGAAAAGTTAGAAACAAACTCGCTCCGTCTCCAAACACACGCAGAGAGAGAGAGAGAGAGAGAGAGAGAGAGAGAGAGAGAGAGAGAGAGAGAATCACGTTAGTTAGTGAGAGAGAGAGAGAGAGAGAGAGAGAGAGAGAGAGAGAGAGAGAGAGAGAGAGAGAGAGAGAGAGAGAGAGAGAGAGAATCACGTTAGTTAGTTAGGGAGAGAGAGAGAGAGAGAGAGAGAGAGAGAGAGAGAGAGAGAGAGCGAGAGAGAGAGAGAGAGAGAGAGAGAGAGAGAGAGAGAGAGAGAGAGAGCGATATCGCAAATCTACCTTGTTGTTAAGTTGACAGCAGGCAGAAGGGCTTGATAAAGTATATCCACTCCATTGTCCAGACTGTGTTGATGTCCATTGTCCATGCATGTCCCTCCACACTGCATCCATATATAGCTTGTTGTTAGCCAACAAGTACTGTGTGAGCTAACAACAAATAGCTGCATCACAACACAACAGCATAAACTCACTTTGTTTAATTGAAACGTGGTCCAGCCGGAGGGCTTGATAAAGTGTATAATCCGCTGTTGATGATGTATATCCAGACCACTGTCCACTGTCCAGACTGCATCCGCCATATAGCTTGTTAGCCAAGTGTTAGCTGTTAGCACCACACAAGTTAGTACTTGATTTCTTTGTCCATTTCTGCAAACTACCTGGCGTTCTATCGCCATGCTCTAAGACAAACTCTAACCTTAACCAACTTTGAAAGAGTGCCTAAGCTTAACCGTCGAAAGAACTTGCAGTCACGCTCTAAGACAAATAGCTGCATCTCACAACAACACGACTATCTACCAACCTAGAAAACCTAGAATTGGAACATAGAAGGTGGCGTCGGCCAATCAGAGAGCGTCTCCGCGAAATGCGGCTACGGAAAAAAAAACTGACGTCGGCCAATCAGAGAGCGTCTCCGCGAAATGCGGCTACGGAAATTCTTGACGCTGCTATGGATGCTTGCCTAGACCGCTTCAAATCGCGCCCGGTTTCCAACATAATACATCATATTTCAACGCACAGCGCGTTACGCACTGATTGGCTGCGACGGATACAGCGATGACGCACTCAGAGCGTTATTGCGTCTAGCCCGGGCGAGAAATACGGCTAGGAGCCGCTAGGAGAAATGCGGCTATGCTCAGTGAGTCACTTCCTGTTCAGGAAAACGATAATTTCTTTTTTTATATATTAACGTTATATTGTGCATTGGAAACACAAACATACTTAAAATGAGTAAATATTATTCATTTTAAACATGTTTATATTATTTATAGGGCTATAAAACAAAAAACTAAAAAAAAATGTCTTGTTCTTCTCTATTTTAACCAGGGTTCACCAGGGGGGTCGGCGCCCTAGCGCCCCTAGTGGCGAGCCGCCACTGATTGAGCTGTACTATAGGGAGGTGTAGTGGTTACGTCATTTTCGGTTTTTTCTGTTCCACCCTCTGTTCCAATTAATGTATTTCCCCATTGACCATTTCTAAACCGGCTCGTTTTAGATAAATAAAGCATTAACGTTGATGGTGTACCTTTCTGTGCGTATTCATCCACAATCTATAGCTCAAGATGAAAATATTCGCAACTAATCGTAAAGGTAGCAAAATAACAACGTTTATGTTTTCGTTCGCTGGGAAACTACACTGCTATTTGGCGCTGCTGACTGACGTCACCACAGCGTATAGCCTCCTGCCTGTAGTCACAGACCTAGGATCAGTGATGCCACAGATTACTTGTAAAAGTAATCCGATTACTGATTACTGATTACTCCTTTAAAAAGTAATCCAAGTTACTTTACTGATTACTTGATTATCAGAGTAACTTAGTTACTTTGAAAGTAACTAGGTTACGAAGTCGTCGTCGTTCCCCCAACAGTTTTTTTTAAACGCTTTATTGAAAGTGCATAAATTGTTTTTAACTTGTTTCTCTGCACATAATGTAAATTGTTAAACTAGTGCTTCAGCTTCTGTACCATCAAGTATGGTAAAGCAACAGTCTATGATGCTCACAGCATTAGAGCAGCCAGCGGTTTTACAAAACCAGTGTATCCATTCACATCTAACAAATGCAGGCTGAACTATTCAATTATATCAACTGTAACTATTAAATTGTTTTTATAAATGTCTCTCTATAAACATACAATCAGTCTCTCTTTAACATGTAAATTAACTGTAAATCTGGCAAATAAGAGCTTTTGCTCTGCCACCATCAAATATACATTAATCAATAGGGAAAGAAACAATCTCTCTCTTTTGCTGTTTGGCTGGCCTCCGAGTCCTCCTGTACCTAGTCGAAGCGTCGGCTAGTGTTGTGATTCCAGATGCTTTCAATGCAATTGGATGTGCTGTTTTTAGCGGTAGACAGTATTTTGACTGAGGCTACGTTTAGACGAGCGTTTTGGGGTGGAAGTCTGAACAGAAACCGCAAAAGTCTTCTTGCGGTTTCACTTCGTTTAGACAAGCGTTTTGGGGTGGAATTCTCAGACGAATGCAGACGAGGCTGTAACAACGGAGCCCTGCTGTCACACGATTGGCGCATATGTCACATGACGTGCTGTGAAGACCCGCCCTACTCTGCCTCTGATTCGCAGACTGTGGATGGGGAATGTGATTGGGCCAAAGCAGAGTCACTCACAGACAGAGAGTCCAGTCACACCGCGGGACACATTCTTGTGTAACCCTTTCACTGCCACACCACGTCACTCCCAAATAAGAAAAACAGCTCAAAATGTATTTTTGACTGTCGAAAACGAAATAAAATACTGCATTCCGCCTGCATTATGAATTTATGATGAGATAGTAACGAAATAGTAACGCACAGCCACTTGGACAAGTAACTGCAATCAGATTACTGGCTTTTAAAGATTAACGCGTTAGATTACTATTTTCGGGGAAAAGTAATCAGATTACAATAACGCGTTACTTAGTAACGCGTTACCGGCATCACTGCCTAGGATCAGATTTCCCTTACATTCCATAAGCTTAACAATTCATACAATGGGAAAATAACTGACCCTGAATCTGTGGCTATCTCTCTGGTGATCATATCCATTTATCAGATGAAGCCAAACACCATTTCTAAAAGCAACAACCACGTTATAATTATTTGTATTCACTGCATATAAAATCACTGTAAATACTAATGTAAATCATTGTTTCGTTGTACATATTGTGTATAGTTTATAACGTTATTGTTTTTAGGCGGGCTCTACATGCCCCGATTTAAAATGGTTATCTCCTCTTTGTATACTTTTTAGAGAATATGCTATGGTACAGCGTTATATATATCGTTCTTATTTACTTTTGTCCTCACAGACAAAGTATTCTGCCAGGGAACTTGACACGACAGTAGTAGTTATAAGGTTTTTGAGCTTGTAACGTTATCGTGGTATCAGCCGGCCGTGACGTGTAGGTAGCTAGCTTGCTAGCCGGCATGATGAATGCAGTGCACAGGTCTGAGAAGAGGACCTACACATTTTACTCGGCCCCGAAACGCCTCTACATGCCCCGATTTAAAATGGTTAACGACAGTAGACATTGCTAACATCTAGTACGTTTAGCGAGGTAACATTAACGTTAGCTAGCTAGCTAGCTTGGTATCAGCTAGCCGTGACGTGGATCAGGCGACAGCACTGAACAGGCTGCCTAGTGAACAACAGGCTGCCTACTGGTAAATGTAGTTATTTTTTTACGACAAATTTTAAAAACCTTATAACTACCTTTATTTCAACAAAAGATGCTTAAACAATAATGTTAGTGGTAGAAGGGAACTCATTTTGTGCAAAAATGGAAAGCTTGCCAATGTTCATGCGGCAGAATTGTTACAATAGCCGATAATCCATTTTCCCAATGATGAATCCCTATACGGGTGGAACAACCAGTGACGTCAGACTACACCTCCCTCCCCATTCTGCAATCTGTTAATAAAATGTTCAATCAATCAATCAATCAATACTAAGCTAGGCTAGCTTGCAGACCGATAGCTTTTTACCGAAAACACAAAGAGGAAATTGGTCTATCTTCTTGTCTGACTCTGGAGAAGACAATATTCCCATAATGTAAACCCTTTAAGTACAAGTAAAGGAACACGCTTTTTGTCATTTTTGGGAGGATCTATACTTCACTTGTATTTTTTACGACTTTCACTTTTACTTCACTACATAGAAAATATATATCTGAATATAATCTGAATATAATTGTTATTCTCTCATCATGATGAGATTGGATTATCCGGACTGTGCATTATTTGCACAAGAAGAGCTGGCTCCCTCGTGGAGACAAGTCGAGGGCAGTGTATCTCCGCACAAGACCACACCGCCGAACCGTTAGCATATTCTTCTGTCTCTGGAAACATGACACTGTAAGTTCACAACGCCAATTTTCCAAATAAACACATCATCACTCACTTGCACTGTGCTTTAGCTCGGACTGATTCAGTCAGGCTGGCAACCCAATTCAACACGTTTCTCTCGGCTTGGCACTTGCGGGTGGAAAAACCTCATGTTTCAAAATGACAAATGGACAAAAAGATACATTACGGACGTAAACATAATTAGCTTTTCTTTCTTAGGTGAAATTATATATTTTTTGGTTTGTAGGAAAGGCTTTCATGCTCCCCTCACTTGCCTGCTGTCCATTGTTGCATGCTACCAAACATGTCCCTGCCATGGTACCAAACATGTCCCTGCCATGGTACCAAACATGTCCCTGCCATGATACCAAACATGTCCCTGCCATGGTACCAAACATGTCCCTGCCATGGTACCAAACATGTCCCTGCCATGGTACCAAACATGTCCCTGCCATGGTACCAAACATGTCCCTGCCATGATACCAAACATGTCCCTGCCATGGTACCAAACATGTCCCTGCCATGCTACCAAATATGTCCCTGCCATGATACCAAACATGTCCCTGCCATGGTACCAAACATGTCCCTGCCATGATACCAAACATGTCCCTGCCATGGTACCAAACATGTCCCTGCCATGATACCAAACATGTCCCTGCCATGGTACCAAACATGTTCCTGTCATGGTACCAAATATGTCCCTGCCATGGTACCAAACATGTCCCTGCCATGGTACCAAACATGTTCCTGTCATGGTACCAAGCATGTCCCTGCCATGGTACCAAATATGTCCCTGCCATGGTACCAAACATGTCCCTGCCATGATACCAAACATGTCCCTGCCATGGTATTGATTGATTGATTGATTGATTGATTGAACATTTTATTAACAGATTGCAGAATGGGTACAATACAGTACGGCTCAATACACACAATTGTTAAGGGGATGCAGACCAGAGAAAGACTTTCGTCTTGTTTACATCAGCGTCCCCCATTTTCAATTCATCGTATCAAATATGTCCCTGCCATGGTAACAATATGGTAAATAATATATATATGGGGGGGGGGGGGGGACCCTTGCGAGCACGGGGAGAACATGCAAACTCCACACAGAAAGGCTTGAGAGATACCCCACCTGGGTACCTGGCATCGCGGAAACCTGGTCCCCAAGCAGGAATCGAACCCTGGACCTTCTTGCTGTGAGGCCGCATACAGTTTTGGCTAATATTAATAAGGTATGTATTGTTGGGCGGCCAGGTAGCGCAGCGGACTAAGCGTCTGTCTACCACCGCAGAGACAGTGGGATTGAATCCAGCTGCGGTACCTCCGGCTTGGTCGGCCGTCCATACTGACACAATTGGCAGTGTCAGCGGGTAGGAAAGCCAGTGGGGTGGGTCCTGGTCATTGTAAACAGCGACTCCTACAGTTCGGTCGGGGCGCCTGCACAGCAAGGGAAGGATCTGGGAGAGGTAGTGTGATCCTTCACGTTACACTCTCCCAGTGAGAGTCCGCGCTGCCAGGTGAAAAGAAGCGGTGGGCTGGGTACACATGTGTCGGAGGAAGCACGTGATAGTCTCCGCCCTCCCAGACCGATGGTGTGTGCAACAACCAGGAAGGGGATTGGGAATTGGCATAACGACTAACATTGGGATGGGAGAAAAACGGGAAATGGAGGGGGAAAAAGAGAATTAAAAAAATATATATATATATTATGTATGTATGTATGTAACTAAGTAAATTTTTTCAATATAAGGCTAGTAATGTATGAATTAGTAAATAAAATATAGTATGTCCTGATGAGTAAATAGGGGTGGGATTAAATAAGTGTATGCTTCTTCCCACTCCATTTCAAATATGTAAATGAAACACACATGCATATAGGCAGAGCAGAGGTCATGCTGACGTGATATGTGTTCTTCCTCCGACAGAAAGCTTTTGATTGTTGATTTGCTTCTTTTTCATTGAAAGGTGAACATTTCAAACTGCATTACAAATCTCCGACCACCAGAGGGCGGGGTTAAGCAGGGGTTTAGAGTAGTGGGTGAAGGCATAGGTTCTATATATATCTATGGGTGAAGGCTCAATATAGAAGACAGGGGGAATGTAGTCATGGGTTTCCTGCGACGTCTCCATGGTTACTCGGTGGGAGACTGGGAGTGACTGCCCTTCTTCTTTTACTTGAGCGAACCCTTGTGAAGTTGAAATAAAAATTATTCTCTGGTAAGGATGTGGGTCCACGCTAATTTATGCTATACCGTCCACCACTGGCCGCATAGAGTAGCAATAGGCATGTTTATGTTTTACTGAATGTTACAAAGTGGTCGTGAGGATTTATGAAGACCTATGGCTTCATCAATGAACAAAATCAGCGTCTAATCGTTCTAATTTTCCCAATTATTATTATTATTATTATTATTATTATTTAAGTAGCACAATTTTATTTGGAAATCCCTGTCAGAATTGTAACAACTATTGGAGGCAAGTCCAGCAGGTGTGACTTTGCCAGGATACATGTATACTTCAGAATATGTCACAGCATCGAGTGGTAATAAATACATAACATGTTTATTATAGTTAACCCTTTCACTGCCACACGACAGGAGGTTAACCCTTTGGAGCATCGCCGTCGGTTGTGTGATAGTAAAGGGTTAACCGGCTGTCGTGTGGCAGTGAAAGGGTTAATAAAAATATATTGGAAAGAATAGACCACCGCAACACTTCCGGTATTTTTAGCTCATGGGAGAGCGGGGGGAGGGCTCTAAAAGCCAAGGCTCCAATCAACAGTCATTATTTTTATCTCTTTCCCCTTCCCCCCTCTCCTCACGAGCTCCATGAAATGCGGAAGTGCAGTGGTAAGCACCCAGCTAAAATGGAGGTAGAAAGATACCAATTGTCGTAAAGGTTTGCCGCGAGAGCCGTAAAGTATCAAACCGTCGCGGCGCAGCCCCTGATGTTCGGCGTGAGAAACCCCGTCTCTCTCTCTTTTACGGCACCACAGCTGAACACGGTGCGTTCTCTCACCGCCGAGCCGTCAAACTGCTAAAACTACCTTTATTGTCGATTATTAAAGCTAACAACTGTGTGTTGTGTATTTCAGAAACATGCCGGCTAAAGGTCCCCTCCAAGCTGTCCAGGTTTTTGGACGTAAAGTGAGTAAATATATCGGATTTATTCCACATGTGGTGTTGTGCTCCTAGCGTTAGCTCGCTCGCTGGTTAGCATGTTAGCACGAGGAGCTACATCGGCCCTCGTTTGCTGTGCAGACCTCCCCGTGAAGTGGGGTCTCCGTACATCATGTGTACACATTTAACTGAGTCGGCGTTTAATTAAAGTGTGTCGCTGGTAGACTAGCCAAGGAATAGAATGTTAAGTGCTATGAAGTCGGCCTCGCCTGGGCGATACTGTCGTGCATTGCATCGAAGCTCGTTAGCACACTCCTAACTACTAGCCCTATTGTAACTGATTGATTGAACATTGTATTAACAGATTGCAGAATGGGTACAGTACAGCTCAATACATACAATTAAGGGGATGCAGACCAGAGAAAGACTTTCGTCTTGTTTACATGATCAGGGTCCCCCATTTTCAATGAGTCATAACATATATGACATACAGATAGACAGTACTGCTACATCTATACATTTATGACATACCAGATTTACAAATACAGTATTGTTTGTGATACAAAAAGTGTCCATAAGGCTTCTGAAAAGCTGTCAGTCTTGTGGCAGGTCTCTGCATATTGCTACCGTTAGAAAACTGAGCGAGTGAACTTTAGTACATCATCTAGTGGCTGTTTGGTTAGAAACTTGGGGATGAAACGTAACATCCCCGAGTCGTATCTTGTGCTAAAACCATTTGTAGGCCATTAACCCTTTCACTGCCACACGACAGCCGGTTAACCCTTTCACTGTGACAATACATAAGGTTAGCCCTTTACTATCACACAACCGACGGCGATGCTCCATCATTAGCATCATTAGCTCTGCGGAGCTGATGATGGAGCAGAGCCGTCGGTTGTGTGATAGTAAAGGGTTAACCTTCTGTCGTGTGGCAGTGAAAGTGTTAAATGGCAGTGCTTCATTGGATCACATCACCAAGATGCTCCCAAATATTACAATGGTAGTGTTTATACCTTGTGTGAATTAATTTGTGGTGTAATTATCCAAACTGATTCACTAACAGACTCATGGCTAGTTTAACATGTCTCAACAAATGCACATGTTATTAATTAAGGATTGTGCCATTATTGCTATTCACATGTAATAATTGTGAATGATTATCTGTAATGAGTTGTGTATCAAGCATCCTTGACTTCCAGGGACAACGATGTAAATAAGTCATTGACTTTTTTGTTCCTCTCCTTGACAAATATGTGATGTAATGATCTGTATATGTTTTGTCTAAATAAATGCCTACCTACCATATTATAAACTGCTTGTGTTTTATACAGTCGTGTCTGCTGTTCTGCCACTACTAATAACATTAACTTGTGTGTGAAACGGTGTGCTGCTAAATCCTTTTCACATTTAAGTGGAAACTCGAGTCTTAACGAGACCACTTACTTATCATTTCAACCATTATCTGAATAAAAAAAAAAAAAAAAAATCTAACCCTAACTAACCATACCATGCACTTGTCCTAATAAACTAACCTACACTGTAGCACTCAACACTTTGATGAACATTGTTACTCAGCTGATAGAGTTGTGCTCTTCCTGATGGCTTGTCGTACAGAACTTGTAAGTCGCTTTGGATAAAAGCGTCAGCTAAATGACTAAATGTAAATGTAATTGCAGAAAACCGCCACAGCAGTCGCTCACTGCAAAAGGGGTAATGGCCTCATCAAGGTGAACGGCAGACCCCTGGAGATGATCGAGCCTGCCACTCTCCAGTACAAGGTCAGTCTAGATGGGGAAACATCTGGTTCAAAGCACCAAGTGGATATATATCTGAGGCTTAATATCTGGCATAGATATTCTTTATTGTCCACAAGGGGGGCGGGATAACGCCACAGTAAAAACAGGATGCATCATTCTAAAAGAAAATATTTAAAAAGAAACTATGCCCTTTACTCATTCTGATAGTGTGTGTGTGTGCATAGGGGGGTGTTAGCACAACAGGTCCAGTTCTTAAGGCGGAGCGGCCAGGGGGGGGTTACGGGGTGTTCAGTTAGTTATGGAGCCGAAACTGTCCGTGTCACCGTTTGTTTTTAATTGGGATTGTCCTACGTTGGCACTGATTGGGATTGTCCTGTCACATCCTATATCCTTCTTGTGACCACTGTGTCCATCCTTGTCAACTTGCCTTCTGAGCCGGGCAGTGAACCCCCTATCTGCTCCCGCAGCGCCTCGCTGGTGGCGTGACCCTCTCCTCTGACCTATTTGGTGAACATGGGTACATGTCCATTTCAAATTAGTGATGCACCGATGTGAAAATTGTGGCCGATAACCGATATTAATATTGCTGTTCTGGCCGCTACCGATATTTATCGATGTCGATATCTCTGTATAGAAAACACTTATTTATGATGATCAATATTTTGAAACTATTTTAAGGCCAAAACATGTAAAAAGATTAAAAATATATATATTTTTTAATATCTGGCCCCATCTTGATATCGGACCAATACCGATGTGTTAAAAAAAAAAAAAAAAAAAAAACTGCCATATCGGCCGATATTATATTGGCGGCCGATATATCGTGCACCACTACAATACATGCATACATTTGATTGCAGTTTTTAGTTACTTTCCTATTTGACTGCGGTAGACATCTAGTTTAATAGTTTTCAAAGAAAATAAATAGTCACATTTTGGGAAATTGGTGAAGCGGTTTTCTTTTTTTCCCAGGCTCCTAGTATATATCAATATAAGAAGAAATTCCAGAGGATTTTCATGGGGTGCACAACGATATTGCTTTTTTCACCCAGATATCGATAACTCTGCTCCTCAAGGTCGATACCGATAACCGATATATATATATTGTATTATAAAAAAAATATTGTATGTATATTCCTGTAGTTTTGACCTAACCAGATTTATCATGCCATGAGCGTTACTACTATGAAAAAAAACAAAGCCAAGAGAACAGTTTTGACTCTTCAAATAAAGTGACTATTTATTTTTTTATACCACCCAACGTGGATATCCTGCGAGGTTGCTCTCGCACGGCTCTGTTCTTGTGGCGTATGGGAGCGTAGCGCTTTGCGCTGTGACGTACATTCCCGTTCCACGACGTTGGAGAGTAAGCTCCGTCCCCGGCCTTCAGGCTGGTGAGGACGGGGTGTTCTGTATATTCCTACATCTTCTCGGAGCCCTTTGGGCCATGACTGAGGAGCTAAACCATGCAGTGCACAACCTCGCTTGTGTCAATGTTGTATAATGAGTTCTGCCAGATATCAATGATCATAAAGAACGGAGTTCCAATGGCATACATTCATAACCCTGCTGTGATGTAATTTAGTTTCTCCAGGAGTTTTTTTTAACTTGCCACTGTCACCTACCCACGACAACGGGTATTGTGCTTTGTCAGTAGGGATGGGTACCGTTCACATTTGAACCGATACGGTACTGGTACCTGTGAATTGATACCGGTACCCAACGGTACCTTTTTTCGGTACTTTAGTCTCTAAAAATTTAGTTGTGAAAAGAAAGAAAAATTCAAACTTCAAAATAACCACATTTTCAACTGTTTTTGGCTTGCCACTGCCCAGACTGCTTTGATGTTGAATCAAGTCAAATCCTAAGTAAGCGTATATTGTGCGTGTGAACGTTGACATGAAAAGAAAAAGGGAAAAATGTAAAAAAATATATATATATATTATCGGAGCTATCAATACTTTTATCGGGATGACGTCATAATTGCTGATATCGGCCTGATAATTATCGTGCATCCCTAATTTCTTTCATCAGGATGGTTGAAACGTTTTCATATCGCCCCGCCCCTGGTTGATTGTTGCATCTCTCTTTCCAGCTCCTGGAGCCAGTTCTGCTGCTCGGCAAAGAGCGTTTCGCTGGCGTTGACATCAGAGTCAGAGTGAAGGGTGGTGGACACGTCGCTCAGATCTACGGTAAGGGTTAAAGCAGTGGGGTCCGGGCACCCCCAGGTCAATAGTTTAATTCCACTACAATTGTATTCACTAGAAGTTAAAGGAACATGTCAACTTTTTGGGAAATTAGCTTATTTGCCATCTACCCTGGAGTTAGACAAGCAGATGCATACCCCTTTCTTCTCTGTGCATGCATTACATAGGCTTAGGGATCAGCCGCACCGTTAGCCTAGCTTAGCGTCATTCACTGGAAGTATGTGTGCCAGTGTTGCCTAGTTCCCAACATTCACGAAATACACTCCAAAACGTTCCTGTAAACATGTTGTGACCTGTGTATTTACCACGTGGATAGATAAAAAAAGATATATATACTTTTTTGCTTGTCTAACTCCAGGGTAGATGGCAAATAAGCTAATTTCCCAAAAAGTTGGTGTGTTCCTTTAAGCCAGGGGATCTCAAACTTTTTTTTACCACGCCACGACTATTTTACTCTGATTTCTTTTTGTGTAATTTCAATATGGAATTAAGGAATATCAAAATAAAAGCACACGTTGTTGAACTTGGATTATGCATATTTATTAGAACATTTAATTACAGCACTATGTTATCAATACACATTTATAAAACAAGGCATATTTAGCCAAAATATGTTGCTAGAACATAAACAGAAAAAAATAGCTTCCATCTCGACAAGGTGCAGCAGAACAACGTATTATTTGTCTGTTCTCAACTGACCACCCAACGTGGATATCCTGCGAGGTTGCTCTCGCACGGCTCTGTTCTTGTGGCGTATGGGAGCGTAGCGCTTTGCGCTGTGACGTACATTCCCGTTCCACGACGTTGGAGAGTAAGCTCCGTCCCCGGCCTTCAGGCTGGTGAGGACGGGGTGTTCTGTATATTCCTACATCTTCTCGGAGCCCTTTGGGCCATGACTGAGGAGCTAAACCATGCAGTGCACAACCCCTCTTGTGTCAATGTTGTATAATGAGTTCTGCCAGATATCAATGATCATAAAGAACGGAGTTCCAATGGCAGACATTCATAACCTTGCTGTGATGTAATTTAGTTTCTCCAGGAGTTTTTTTTTTTTTTTTTATATAACTTGCCAATGTGCGACCCCGCTGTCACCTACCCATGACCCCACTTTGGGTCACGACCTGTAGTTTGAGAACCGCTGCTTTAAGAGAATGTATAATGACTTATGATCATAGGTTTCGTTCTCGCCACCTACAGTCGGTTGTTGAATTTTGTACTAAATTACATCAACAAATATTTTCTCATATGGGGGTCCCTAACCTATTGCATGTCTTTTTTCGGGCTCCTTGAGACAAAGAAAATTAAGAACCCCTGGATTAAAGAACCATACCAGACCCAGTGTGATTTATAGACTGATCATTACTGTAGATTGTCCCCGTCTTTAACCAATTTTGTGTTCATGTATTTTTGGGGTGTTTTTTACTGATCTCCACTTACCATACAAACCTGCACCAATGGTTCACTTCACACCACATTGGTGTTGAAAAAGGGTCGTCTGCCTCCATGACACCTGAAAGTTGCTAGGTGTCGATGATTCACCCTGAATACCACCACGCCTTTTTATTTTCACTAACACTACTACAAGCCCCAAACTAAAAGGGCTTGCTCGCCACTGTGTGCTATATCAAATGGTGGGATGGACCCCTCTATACGTACGGAGGAAATCACATGTATGTTTTTTATATATAAGGTCGTCCTAGGGAAGCTTCCCCGTTATCTTTCTAGTCTCATTAGCTTAGCCTCTAGCAGCGACCATACCAGGTCCACAAGATGGCTACTTTTAAAAACTCCCAGAATACTCCCTGAACTAGGAAAGACTGCTTTTTCTCACTTCGCACCTTGGGCATGAATGGGCTACAATACAAGAATATTATCCACTTGGATACCCTGGTCTCTAATGTAGCTGCTTTCTGTAGTGGGGTCCCCACTGCAAAATTACTGTATTACCCTCAGTCATACACTTTTACTATCATGTGAGCTACTCTTGTGTTTTATGTGATGTATTGCATTTTGTATACATGCACTTTTATTGCCGTTATCTTGGCCAGGTCTTCCTTGTAAAAGAGATCTCGTATCTCAATGGGACTTCCTTGTTAAATAAAGGTCATATTAAATGTTTAAGACGGTGACAATCTGGTAATGTCGAAGTAAAAATAACACTGGTGGGTTCATTTTCAAGGCCTCATTTTCAAGGCCTCGAATCGGGTCTTAACATATTTTCTTTTGTGCTTCCAAATAGTCTTAGTGGTTATATATTGATGTCTTCCACTTGTCTTGCAGCCATCCGTCAGGCCATCTCCAAGTCCCTGGTCGCATACTACCAGAAGTGTAAGTATTAATGATTTGATTCTGTAAATCTAATGTCTTTGGGATCGGTCCACTTGAAGTGCTATGCAGTGTAGAATCCTTCCCCAACAAATGACCTGAGTTGGAGACTGGTGCTATTCAGAGAATCTGTGAGTGTTAGTAATTCCTTCCACCAAGTGTCTATTGGCACTTTTACACTGACGCTACCTTCACATGGTCCTTGTTGCACTTTTATCAAATACGGCTATAAAAAGTCTTAGTATTGTGCTCGCCATTCTGCACATCCAACTCTTAAACTGTTATTTAGTAATTAAGCATTACATCACGCGCAGGAGTGGTTTGTGAACAATAAACCATGCCTAGGGGTGGTCGTTAGGCCCAAGGCGCAGCCGAGCGTCGTTAGACCCCCCTAGGCATGGTTTATTGTTCACAAATCACGACTGCAAGTGGTGTAATGCTTTTATACAACTGCCACATTCATCCAACCTTATTGCTATACAATAAGTAAGGGATAATGTATAGCTACGAGGTCATTGTCGCAAAATAATTGACCGACACAGAGTTTAAAATACCGAGCCGCCTCGGCGAGGTGTTTTAAACGTCAGTGAAGGTCAATTATTTTGCGACAATGATCGAGTATAGCTATACATTATCCCGCTTATTACATGGCTAACTTACTCGTCGCTCCGCCCCCTGTCATCGCCGGCAGCAGAACACCGGCAGTGTCTAATTGCACTGAAACAGTGTGTCAGTGGGGCTTGATTGCCAACAGCTGCGCACAGCGGTCATTATTGTCCCACAGCGGTCATTATTGTCTGATAAGGGGGGCTATTGACCAATCACAAGCAAGCATTTCGGCGAATGTGAAAACGCCATGTAATAAACACATTAATCGAAGATTTATTGAGAACCATCCGCCAGAAAAAGTAGTTCCCACAACTACAAAAAAGACAAGTTGCCTCCATGTGGAAGCAGCTTGAAGTGCATCCAACCAACTAACACATCCAACTGTGTGTTATTGGAATGATTGAGAAGTTGCCTCATGTGGAAGCAGCTCGGAAGTGCATCCAACGGATCCAACAAACTAACATATCCAACTGCCTTTCAACTAAGGCATCCAACCAACTAACACATCCAACTGCCTTTCAACTAAGACATCCAACCAACTAACGCATCCAACTTTTCTTTAGTTTTTAATTATGAAGTTAGTGGTTATTGGAATGATTGATTGATTGATTGAAAATTGTATTACCAGATGCAGAATGGGTACAATACAGTACGGCTCAATACACACAATTGTTAAGGGGATGCAGACCTACTTTCTATAGAACTTCATTCTTAGATGCTTCTATTGAAAGTAGGTTAAAAAAAAAACATTGCAATTAATCAAAGACATTGTGTGTGTGAGAGAGAGTCTGGAAGCCAGACAATGTGAGAGATGAGCTCTGGCAAGGAAGAGGAAGGGAAAAAAATTGCTAATCAATCAATTTGCGCGATTTTTCTTTTGTTCTATAATGACTCATGACTAGGGATGGGTACCTTTCACATTTGAACCGATACCGGTACCTGTGAATCGATACCGGTACCCAACGGTACCTTTTTCCGGTACTTAAAAAAAAATATATATATATATTTTTTATTAATTCTTTTTATTTTACTTTTATTTTATTTTTTTTTACTTTTTTTTTCATGTCAACGTTCACACGCACAATATATGCTTACCTAGGATTTGACTTGATTCAACAACAAAGCAGTCGGAGCAATGACAAGCCGAAAACTGTTGAAATTTAATTTACCTACCTCAGTCGTAAAAAAAAAATCCAAACTTCAAATAACTACAATTTCGACAGTTTTCGGCTTGTCATTGCTCCGACTGCTTTGTTGTTGAATCAAGTCAAATCCTAGGTAAGCATATATTGTGCGTGTGAACGTTGACATGAAAAAAAAAAAAAAACGGTATAAATTTTTTTTATAAAAAATATTTTTTTTTATTTTTTTTTTATTTTTTTGGTTTCTCACTTGATTCGATACTCGGTAGTACCGACGTGTTTCGGTTCGGTACCTCAAAAGTACCGAATTCGGTACCCATCCCTACTCATGACCCATCAATTACATCATCCAACATTGTTTAAAGGACTAAGACATTCGCCGTGACAGAATCGCTTCATATTTAGTTGTTATGACTCTATCAACATATCCATTTGTTAAAGATTATTGTCCGCCATCTTGTTTTCTCCCGGAGTGATCCGGCGGAGTGATATGTGATTCGGTTGTGGGCGGGTCCTGGGACCAGGAGCGTGGAATTGTGAAGAATAAATACGTGTAAAATGACTGTTTCAGCCAATCAGAATAGAGAAATTTGCATGCCGTTGTATAATATGCGTTAAGGTATTAGTATTTGGTAAAGCACGTCATTCAGTAATTTGTCTGTTCTCAACTGACCACCCAACGTGGATATCCTGCGAGGTTGCTCTCGCACGGCTCTGTTCTTGTGGCGTATGGGAGCGTAGCGCTTTGCGCTGTGACGTACATTCCCGTTCCACGACGTTGGAGAGTAAGCTCCGTCCCTGGCCTTCAGGCCGGTGAGGACGGGGTGTTCTGTATATTCCTACATCTTCTCGGAGCCCTTTGGGCCATGACTGAGGAGCTAAACCATGCAGTGCACAACCCCTCTTGTGTCAATGTTGTATAATGAGTTCTGCCAGATATCAATGATCATAAAGAACAGACTTCCAATGGCAGACATTCATAACCCTGCTGTGATGTATTTTAGTTTCTCCAGGAGTTTATTTTTTTAACTTGCCAATGTGCTTGGCACTGTCACCTACCCACAACCCCACTTTTGGTCACGATCTGTAGTTTGAGAACCGCTGCTTTAAGAGAATGTATAATGACTTATGATCATGTGTTTCGTTCTCTCCACCTACAGTCTAGACGGTTATTGAATTTTGTACAAAATTACATCTAACAACAAATATGGTCATTGTTGCACTTTTATCAAATACGGCTATAAAATGTCTTAGTATTGTGCTCGCCATTCTGCACATCCAACTCTTAAACTGTTATTTAGTAATGTGTTAAGGTAATAGTATTTGGTAAAGCACGTCATTCAGTAATATGCGTTTGTTAAGGTAATTGGTAATACATGTTACAAAATGGTATGTCAGTAGTTTGAGTGGTATCTAGCAAGAAAGTTAATTTGACAACTTTCAGCTGTTTTTGTTTTTTGTAATTACTTATAAGATGGATGACTAAATCCATTTGTTTACATACATTTAGAGCCTTTTTGGAGATGGCTTTTCTGAATTCACAAGATTGTAAAGAAGGCGTGGTTATCGCCATTTTAGTTCACCAGCTACCATGCTGGCTGCCGCCCACATTCCTCTAACCTACTGTAACTAGCAGATTTTTTTTAGTATTTGACACAAAGTGATTGGTCAGTTTGCATGTTGCATGACAATTTTTCACTTCTGGTTTTTCAAGTCACTTTGTTTTGGCTCGCATGTTTGTTCTGAGCTGCCTGTTGCATACTGTCCCCCACCATCACGTCAGACCTAGTCTGCCATACAATATTGGTAGCCCAATTATTCCCCTCTGTACTTGGATTTCTAACCATTAATTGGGGAGGCCTAAATGATGGTCTCTCTGTGGCCAAAGTCATCTCTGCTCGGCAACATTGTCAATAAAAAGATTAATTTGATCTTTTCTTATTTAAATGTTTCCTCCCAGATGTGGACGAGGCCTCCAAGAAGGAGATCAAGGACATCCTGATCCAGTACGACAGGACCCTGCTGGTCGCTGATCCCCGCCGCTGTGAGTCCAAGAAGTTCGGTGGACCTGGAGCCCGTGCCCGCTACCAGAAGTCTTACCGTTAACCGCCCTGTACATTTTCATAATAAATCTGAGGGACAAAGGAAGTTCAACTGGTCTCTTTCTGTTCTGTGGAGTCGCTTCGTATCCAGTTAATTAGCCTTGTGAAATGACCTTACTGTCATATTAGGATTATTAGACTATGACTAATGGAATATAATAAGTATTTATATTCTATTCTATTAGTTATCATCTTGGAACATGTGAACAACAGTGCCTAACCACAATGCCAAACCATTATCTACCATATCTTTTTGACTTATATCTCTGGCCTCTATCTCTTTGTTTTTATGAACTGGACTGGGAGGTGGAATCAGTAAAATGCAAAATCTGGGGAAATATGTAGTTTTGTAATTTACTATCTAAACGACATGACTCAGTAGTTAACTACTGAAATAGATATTGATATTTGAATGTAACTACTCCCAACACTGCTGCCAAATCAGTATGTGGCTCAATTGAGCGACGGCTCGGCTCCATGCATGACCTGGGCAGCGGTTCTCAACCTTTTTCTAAACTTTCTAAAGGTTCCCCAGATTAAGGGATGTAAAAATAATTATATAATCTCTTATTGGTCCTATTTAAATAAATATATATACAGTCGACTGACAATTTTGGCTCTACACCACCACTATAGACTTGAAATGAAGTGAGATGTGCTTTAAATGCAGACTTTCAGCTTTTAGGGTATTTACTTCCAAATCCGGTGAACAGTGTAGGAATTAAAACCGTTTCTACTTGTGCACCCCTCCTTTTTAAGGGACAAAGTGTTTGGACAAACTAACAATCCATACATAATAAATAATGGTCACTTTTAATACTCATACAGAATATGAGCAGATTGTTGCCCGAACACTTTGGAATTCATCCTGCTGCTTTCGTCAGCAGTTGCATCATCAATAAATACAAGGGAACCAGTTCCATTGGCAGCCATACATGCCCACGCCATGCTGCCATGCTTCACTGATGAGGTGGTGTGCTTTCGATCATGAGCCGTTCCTTTCCTTCTCTATATTATATATATTACATATACTCGGATCATTCTGGTCTGTCCATGTGATGTTTCAGAGCTGTACATGTCTTTTTAGATGTTTCTTTTGGCAAATTAATTAAAACTGTTGGCAGAAGTCCTGTTTTTGAGGCTCATCAATGGTTTACATCTTGTGGTGAACCCTCTACTCATTCTGGTGAAGTCTTCTCTTGATTGTTGACTGACACAGATACGCCTGCCTCCTGGAGAGTGTTCTTGATCTGGCCAACTGTTGTGAAGGGGTCTTCACCAGGGAAAGAATTCTTCTGCCATCCAGTTTTCTGTGGTCTTCAGAGTCTTTGGGTGTTGTTGAGCCCACCAGTGCGTTCTTTCTTTTTAAGAATGTACCAAACGGTTGATTTGGCCACACCTAATGTTTTTGCTATCTCTCTGATGGGTTTGGCAGCCTAATGATGGCTCGCAGTGAAGTGGTGACAGCTCTTTGGACCTCATATTGAGAGTTGACGGCAACCCATGCCTGATGCCAAATGCAAATACCACATGTGAAATGAACTCTAGACCTATTATCTGCTCCTTGTATAATAACGAGGGAATAACACACCTGGCTGGCCGTGGAGCAGCTAATTTTGGCCCCTTAAAAAGGAGTCGCATATATAAATGGTTGTAATTCCTACACCATTGACCTGATTTAAATACCCTCAAATTAAACCTGAAAGTCTGCACATCTTGATTGTTTAATTTCAAATCCATTATGGGACCTGACTGTATATTCTCTCCATGGGATATTGGTAATATTTCATATATATATATTTATTAGGGATGTTCGATATTGGCTTTTTTACCGATATTGTCCAACTCTTAATTTCCGAAACCGATATCAACCGATACCGATATATGCAGGGTTACCCCCCCCCAAAATGGAATAATTTCAGGTAATTAACATTACATATCTCTTGTTGTGGAATTAACACAACATTATGCATATTTTTGACAATAAATAAAAACATTATGCATATTTTTGACAATAAATAAAATCAGAATTTGTTCTTACTTGCTTGCCTGGGTAAATAAAGGTTATAGAAATGCAAAAAAAAACGATAGATATTTTCCGATATCACATTTTAATGCCGATATCGGCCGATAATATCGGACATCCCTAATATTTATATTCTCTCCATGGGCTATTGATCCTATTATATATATATATATATATATATATATATATATATATATATATATATATATATATATATATATATATATATATATGCACACACAGACCCAGTCAAAAGTTTGGACACACTTTCTCATGGAACTGACATTTGACTGGTACTGTATATAAAATATTCTCTCCATGGGCAATTGGTCCAATTTAGCTGGGGAGCCCTGGTTGAGAACCACTCACTTTACAGTGTCATGCTGCAGTCTACAGTGTGTTGGATGAAGTGGGAAGGGGATACCAGAACATTTATGTTCTGTTTACTGCAGACCAGAGAGACTGGGAAACCCATGTTACTGACCAAAAACTCTATAATGTCAGAATGTAGAGCTATTTAACAAATACCATTTTCAGCACCTTTAATGGAGAGCTTGAAATTTAGTTGAATTGAAATGTATGTTTAAAATAGGAAGGACTATTCCAAAACATTTAATTTCAGTGGGGTTTATTCTTCCACTAAGATACTTTATATGCACCTGAGAAAACACAAGATCTAACTAACTAGCCAACTGTCTGCTGAAATCTAAAAATGTATTAATCATACATTAGTTACAGTATGTAGGTGTGAATACTTGAGACAACTGTTGCATCGATTGGTAGAATCCATACAATTTGCTGTTTAGATTACAGGTGCAGCCCAATAAATTAGAATATCGTGGAAAAGTCAATATATTTCGCTGTATTGATGCAGTCATTTGTGCAAAATGACTCCCAACCAAGTACTGAGTGAACATACTTTTCAGAAGGCCGACATTTCTATATAAATTTTTTTTTTTATTGGTCTTATGTAATATTCAAACTTTCTCAGATACTGAAATTTGGGCTGTAAGCCATAATCATCAAAATTAAAACAAATAAAGGCTTGAAATATTGTCACTTTGTGTGTCATGAATCTATAACCTATTAGAGTTTCGCTTTTTGAATTGAATTACTGAAATAAAATAACCTTTCCACGATATAATAAATATTGCACCAGTGAGATTACCATTACCAGATGAAGAAAATATATCATTAGTGAGTTTTAATAAAGTAGTAGTTGTGGAATGATTGGAGCGAAAACCAGATTGTGAAGGTGATAAAATATTGTTGTTCCTGAGATAATTAGACAGTTGTTTATAAATTAACTTTTCAAAGACTTTTGCTATGGAACAGATAATTGCTATTGGTCTGTAATTATTGGGATCTAGTACATTGCCTGCTTTGTGGAGAGGAGTGATTTTTGAGTGCTTCCAGATCTGGAGGGTGAACTGAACAATTTGACCTCATGTTGCTTACAATTATTTACCTACTGGAGGAGGAAAACCTTAGATCAATGTCCCCAATTAAATAAGGTATAAAATAAGCACAAAGTCAACTGAACATTCTCAAGTCTGACAATATTTCCCACAGTATAATTCACCATCTACAACACGTATACCGTATTATAAGTAAATACTCCAATTCAAAGTGTCATGCAGGATTCCTATTCTCTGTTGGTATTGCCTAGGGATGCTCGATATTGGCTTTTTTACCGATACCGATATACCGATATTGTCCAACTCTTAATTTCCGATACCGATATCAACCGATACCGATATATGCAGGGTTTCCCCCCCCCCCCCCCCCCCCCCAAAAATGGAATAATTTCAGGTAATTAACATTACATATCTATTGTTGTGGAATTAACACAACATTATGCATACTTTTGACAGTAAATAAAATCAGAATTTGTTCTTACTTGCTTGCCTGGGTAAATAAAGGTTATAGAAATCTAAAAAAAAAAATATATATATTATTTTTATTTTGAAACCGATACCGATATTTTCCGATATCACATTTTAATGCCGATATCGGCCGATAATATCGGACACTATTGCCCATAAACTACAGGAACAGCTTTGGGAATGAATCTAATTATCGTGTACTGTAGTCATCATGGGTTTCATGGCAAGAAACAGCATCCAGGATAATTTCTGGCCTCCGTCTGCTGCCCACGATTAAAACATAAAACACAGCCAAGACTATTTATATGGCCTTAATATTTGATCACAGATTTCATAATGTGCAGTTATTACCAATAAATATAGGTATATAAACGGCTCTTTCACACGGTTAATTTTTTTATCAGATTGAGGCCGTTTCTAGTTACGAGACGGCGAGTTTCCACAGCAAAGTTTACAATTGATTGATTGATTGATTGATTGACAATTTTATTAACAGATTGCAGAATAGGTACAATACAGTACGGCTCAATACACACAATTGTTAAGGGGATAGATTACTTACAAGTGACAAAGGTAATCTCCCCAACAGCTAACGTTTGATGACTTGTAAATGCAAGTTTCTGTATTTATTATTTCTTGCTTGAGCAGCAGGATATGTAGTGAGTTTTACACATTATGAAAAGTTAATATGGGGGGGGGGGGGGGGGGGGTAAATGGGGGACCCCGATGTAAACAAGACGAAAGTCTTTCTCTGGTCTGCATCCCCTTAACAATTGTGTGTATTGAGCCGTACTGTATACCCATTCTGCAATCTGTTAATAAAAATGTCAATCAATCAATCAATCAATTACCTAGCTAGCTAGCTAGCTAAATTATCTAACGTTAAACTAAACTTCACTAACAGACAAGTTGATGTTGATGTCAGCCACAAAGACACACCAAAAGTATATTTCTGTAGTAACTGCTAGCTAGAAATTGTAACAATAATAATAATAATAATACAATTCAAATAAAAACAAACCAGCTACAGTAGCTGTTCGCGGATGACTCAGCCCTGCTGGTCTCTGACAAGAACAAGTTACAGGTTGAAAAAACCCTCAGCTCAGAACTCGGCAGAATCTGCACCTGCTCGCTGACAACAAACTATCATTACAACTGGGTAAAACAGAGTCCATTCTCTTCGGTTCAAATAACAAACTCAGCTAGGCCGACGGCTTCTCAGTTGCAGTGGGTGACAGTTTTGTCACAAGGAAAAATTAAATTACATACCTGGGTTCCATCCTAGAGGCAAATCTTTCCTGTGACAAAGTGGCATCCAATGTAATCAAAAAAGTCAACCAACGAACTAGATTATTGTACCGGATCTCCTCTCTGGTAAACAAGAATACCCTGAAGACTCTGGCAGGAGCACTCATTCAAGGGTACTACGACTATGCTTGCACCTCATGGTACCAAAGCACCTCAAAGGCGCTAAAAACAAAATTACAAACATCACAAAACAAACTGGTCAGACTACTGCTTGACCTTACTACTAGAACCCACCTCACCCCTGCCCACTTTGACAACCTAGGATGGCTTAGAGTAGACGACAGAGTACAGCAACTTGCAATGGGCCTGGTCTACAAGATACACTACACCACTAAGGTACCCATGTACACGTCAAAATACTTCCCAAAGGTCAGTGAATTCCACGACCACAACACCAGAGGGAGCTCCACAAATCATGTTAAACCCAGATTCGTTTCAAACAAGGGACTAAACACGTTTCGCAATTATGCCACAACAAGGTCAACAATGTTAGGTGAGATCCTAACAGGAAATATATACATACGATGGGGAGGAGACTGTACATTAGGAGGGGGTGGGTGGGAGGGGGGTTTGGACATTTACGGCCTACAGGTAGGCTATAAGTTACCTGCTGCAGTGAACATACTCCACCTGAAAAGCAGGTTTATTGAGGTATTCCACATAAGGGCAAAGGGCTATCAATGCAGCTACCAAAAGTTATACTATGAAGGTAACAGTACTGTATATTTGCATATCGTATATGTCACAAATGTAACAGTACTATATACCTGTATGTCATGTATGTCCCTATGCCATAAATGTCATGATGTCATGTATGTTGTGTATGTCATAAATGTCACCAGGGCCAGACTGGGGAAATAATTCATACCGGGAGATATAGCGCGAAATATAGCCCCAATCAGGCCACTTTTTAAGCGGGGGTCTGGGGGTCCCCCACCAGGATTTTTTTTGTTACAAAGACTTCATTTCCTGCATTCTGGTGAATTTTAGTGCATGTGAATCACAAACTAATGAGCCAACAATTGCTTAGTACAATGTACTGTTATGGACCTCAAATAAAATTGTTGTGGCACTAGCAATGGTACCTTCAAAAAGAAAAAAGCAAGAGCACAACATATTTTTCTATTTACTATTATAATACAGTTAACCACTCTCTCCTGTAAGGGCCTTTCTTTTCTTTGTTTTATCCCTCTCTCCTCCACCCTTTCTCTTTCTTCCACTGTCCATCTTGACATCAACGTTAATTGACTTTCGCTCTACTGTATCTCTCCCGAGTCCCTCACTACCTGGCTCATTGCCTGGCTGTTATTCTGCATCTGAGTGCCGTCTGCCATACCATTCGCCGCCTCCGCTGTCAATCAGTTGTATCGCCTGGTCCCGCCTCCACCAATCACAAGCGGCAGCACGGCTCCATTGTGTGTGTGAGATCCACGTGAGGGAGAGAGAGTCAGATAGTTCTCCAACTCTGTCGCAGACAGTGAAATCCTGGTTGTTCCCCACCCACCTAGGTTATCTAACTATCGCGCCGCGCCGCCGCCACAACTAGAAACAATGTCCTGGCAAAAAAATAATTATAATAAAAAAAAGAAAATTAATTAATTTCTTTATATAATTTTAATTTTTTATCTGTGCAGGCCAGGCCACGGGAAAACTCCCGGTGCTCCCGATGGCCAGTCCGGGCCTGAATGTCACTATGAATTGAAAATGGGGGACCCTGATGTAAACAAGACGAAAGTCTTTCTCTGGTCTGCATCCCCTTAACAATTGTGTGTATTGAGCCGTACTGTATTGTACCCATTTTGCAATCTGTTAAATACAGTTTTCATTCATTCATTCATTCATTCAATTCAATTCACTACACGACCAAGGTACCCATGTACATGTCAAAATACTTCCCAAAGGTCAGTGAATACCACGATCACAACACCAGAGGGAGCTCCACCCAAGCTTAGCAGGCGCCCCGACCGAACTGTAGGAGTCGCTGTTTACAACGACCCAGACCCACCCCGCCAGCTTCTCCCACCCTCTAATACAGCCAATTGTATTAGTGCAGACGGCCAGCCAAGCTGGTGACAACCCCGGAGCTGTGAGCTGGATTCGCCTGTTCGAATCCAGCTCACAGCTCCGGGGTTGGTGACGAACGCAATCTCCGCTCGGCCACCTAACCGCCCTCCAATGCACAGTTTCTATGTCAAATGTATATACACTCTTTTCTGGATTTTTTAGTATCACAAACAGTACTGTATTTGAAAATCTGGTATGTCATAAATGTATAGATGTAGCAGTACTGACTATCTGTATGTCGTGTGTGTCATATGATGAATTGAAAATGGAGGACCCTGATGGAAACAAGACGAAAGTCTTTCTCAGGTCTGCATCCTCTTAACAATTGTATGTATTGAGCTGTACTGTACTGTACCCATTCTGCAATCTGTTAATAAACTTTTCAATCAATCAATCAATCAATCAATTCAATCAATCAATCAATCAATCAATCAATTGATTAATTTGAGGGAAC
>NW_028173133.1:43164-55664 GCF_963971535.1 Notolepis coatsorum
ATACTACTGTTATTAAACGTGGATTCACAAATACTCTTGTTAGTTTGCTTTATTATAAGAGTATATATAATTGTATGTAATTTATCATTGAATACGAATATGATTGTGTGTGATTGTCAGTGCAAAGAGGGAGAGAGGAAGATAGAGAGAGAGGATAGGGAGAGAGGAGCAGGAAAAACCAGGTGAGAAAATAACCTATGGAGAGTGTGTGTGAGTTTAAAATAACTCAAGATAAAATACAGTTGGTTGCACTATTGTTCTCACCTCTACCAAGGAGCTTGTGTTTTCTCACAGAACCTTTCATTATTTTATCTTAATATGTTTGTTTTTAACCCATCTGTAGTGTGGTAGTGGAAGGGTTAACCTTCTGTAGTGTGGTGGTGAAAGGGTTAACCCTTTGTCGTGTTGCAGTGAAAGGGTTAACCTTCTGTATATTGTCGCAGTGCAAGGGTTAACCCCTTTGGTGGTGTGGTAGTGAACGGGTTAATAATATGTGCTCCGTCTCCGTCGCTGGCAATAAGGCAGGTATTAGATTCAAATATATTGTCATTATACAGCACAAAGTACAGTACAACGAAAAGACGTTTGGCATCCAACCAGAGTGCAACAATAACAGTAAAGTGCAACAGTAATATAGTATATAATACAATGTAGTATTGCTACTTATAGCACAACTCTCGTGTTTCTCTGTGTGTTTCGTGTCAGGCGTCTAGCCGGGAGAGTGTTCCCCCCCGGCCCTTTAGACAAGGGAGGGAGGGAGGGAGGGAGGGAGGGAGGGAGGGAGGGAGGGAGGGAGGGAGGGAGGGGAGGGAGGGAGGGAGGGCTCCACAGAGATCCACAGAGCGAACCATTCTGTTGACATTTACTCATTTACTGAACTGAGCAGCGAGGGAAGAATTTGAAATGTTTTAGGGGAACGGCCCCCGGAGTCAATAAGAATATCCATCCATCTCTCTCTCTCTCTCTCTCTCTCTCTCTCCTCTCTCTCTCTCTCTCTCTCTCTCTCTCTCTCTCTCTCCTCTCTCTCTCTCTCTCTCTCTCTCTCTCTCCTCTCTCTCTCTCTCTCTCTCCTCTCTCTCTCTCTCTCTCTCTCTCTCTCTCTCTCTCTCTCTCTCTCTCTCTCTCTCTCTCTCTCTCTCTCTCTCTCTCTCTCTCTCTCTCTCTCTGACGTCAGTCCCCTGTCATGCTGCGATTACAGGCAGTTCCTCTCATGGAGGCAACAACCCATCACAGAATTAGTCATCCAGCACACACAGCCTGAAACACACTCCTACACAGAGCTGCCTCTACACCTGTACGTCACACAGCCTGAAACACACTCCTACACAGAGCTGTCTCTACACCTGTACGTCACACAGTCTGAAACACACTGCTACACAGAGCTGTCTCTACACCTGTACGTCACACAGTCTGAAACACACTGCTACACAGAGCTGTCTCTACACCTGTACGTCACACAGCCTGAAACACACTGCTACACAGAGCTGCTCTACACCTGTACGTCACACAGTCTGAAACACACTCCTACACAGAGCTGCTCTACGCCTGTACGTCACACAGCCTGAGAAACAGTAACCAAATATTAAGCTTGTCTGAACATGTATGAGTTTTGCAGTGATATAGTTATCAGGAAAATTAAACAGGCTTTATTTTCTGTGAAAGGACATTTAAAAGTGAATTGTATCCTTTTAAATGCCCTTTTAAAATGAAAAATAGTGCTTAGGAAAGTCCTTGAAAGTCCTTGAATTTCATTTTGCAATGCCTGTGGGAACCCTGTAAAAGTATGTAAACAGTATACACTAGGTCCAGATAAGGGTTTATAAACTTTATACCCTATCTGTCACATACGTTATAGTCTGCAGGTTTTGGTGGTTAAGGTTCAGACATTCCTAATCTGCCACAATTAGTTCTTCATGTGTGTGCGTGTGTGTCTCTCTGCAGCTGCCACAGGGGGGCGCCACCGGTCTCCAGCAGCCAGCGGAGGACACCAAGAGCAAGAGAGTGACCCGCCTCCTGAAGAACAGGTACCAGCTCTCGTCTGTGTGACAGTCTGCGCTCAACACCAGGGGGAGACAGAGCTGCTGCTGGAGGAGGAGCCCAGGACCAGGCTCAACACCAGGGGAGACAGAGCTGCTGCTGGAGGAGGAGGAGCCCAGGACCAGGCTCAACACCAGGGGAGACAGAGCTGCTGCTGGAGGAGCCCAGGACCAGGCTCAACACCAGGGGAGACAGAGCTGCTGCTGGAGGAGGAGCCCAGGACCAGGCTCAACACCAGGGGAGACAGAGCTGCTGCTGGAGGAGCCCAGGACCAGGCTCAACACCAGGGGAGACAGAGCTGCTGGAGGAGGAGGAGCCCAGGACCAGGCTCAACACCAGGGGAGACAGAGCTGCTGCTGGAGGAGGAGCCCAGGACCAGGCTCAACACCAGGGGAGACAGAGCTGCTGGAGGAGGAGGAGCCCAGGACCAGGCTCAACACCAGGGGAGACAGAGCTGCTGCTGGAGGAGGAGCCCAGGACCAGGCTCAACACCAGGGGAGACAGAGCTGCTGCTGGAGGAGGAGGAGCCCAGGACCAGGCTCAACACCAGGGGAGACAGAGCTGCTGCTGGAGGAGGAGCCCAGGACCAGGCTCAACACCAGGGGAGACAGAGCTGCTGCTGGAGGAGGAGCCCAGGACCAGGCTCAACACCAGGGGAGACAGAGCTGCTGCTGGAGGAGGAGGAGCCCAGGACCAGGCTCAACACCAGGGGAGACAGAGCTGCTGCTGGAGGAGGAGCCCAGGACCAGGCTCAACACCAGGGGAGACAGAGCTGCTGGAGGAGGAGGAGGAGCCCAGGACCAGGCTCAACACCAGGGGGAGACCGAGCTGCTGGAGGAGGAGCCCAGGACCAGGCTCAACACCAGGGGAGACAGAGCTGCTGCTGGAGGAGGAGCCCAGGACCAGGCTCAACACCAGGGGAGACAGAGCTGCTGCTGGAGGAGGAGGAGCCCAGGACCAGGCTCAACACCAGGGGAGACAGAGCTGCTGCTGGAGGAGGAGCCCAGGACCAGGCTCAACACCAGGGGAGACAGAGCTGCTGGAGGAGGAGCCCAGGACCAGGCTCAACACCAGGGGAGACAGAGCTGCTGGAGGAGGAGCCCAGGACCAGGCTCAACACCAGGGGGAGACAGAGCTGCTGGAGGAGGAGGAGCCCAGGACCAGGCTCAACACCAGGGGAGACAGAGCTGCTGCTGGAGGAGGAGGAGCCCAGGACCAGGCTCAACACCAGGGGAGACAGAGCTGCTGCTGGAGGAGGAGCCCAGGACCAGGCTCAACACCAGGGGAGACAGAGCCTTCGCTGCTGCTTCCCCCCGGCTCTGGAACAGCCCCCCCCCCCCCCCCCCAGCTCCCCCCCATAAGATCTGCCCAGAGCCTAGAGGCTTTAAAATCGCTGCTCAAAACGCACCTATATTTTCCCCGGCCTTTGACCAGAGTCAGCCTGCCACTTGCACACAACGTTTGCTGTTACTCTGGACTTTTTATCTAATTTCTTGTCTCTTTTATATTGCACCTGTTCTTGTTTTTTCTTAATTGTACAATACCTTTTCTGTAATTTTAGTGTATTTTTACTTATTGCAGTGTATGTGTTTTTATCATGTACCTGTGAAGCACTTTGGTTTGGCTTTAGTCATTTGTAAATGTGCTATAAAAATAAAGATAACTTGACTGGACTATGGGAGATGTAAATTATACAAAATAAAATTCATACATTATATAGCAGCTATATCTGAGGAAATATACATCAACCAATATATCAAACGTTAGCTAGTTAACAAGGCAACACATTGCAGATGACTCTGACATCCGAGGTAACAACCTGTTTAAATGACTTGATTAAATGGCTGATCCCATTCAACACAATGTCGGCCAAACTGAACGTTTCCACACTTGGCACCAATACGTTCACATGCTACACAGTGACGCAACGGCCCTTCCTTCTTTTACAGTGTCCTTGTTGCATTGTGTATAGACCACTGCACTTCCGCGTTACATTGAGCTCATGGGAGAGAGAACTTGGGGAGAAACATAATGAATGTGGATGAGAGCCTTGACATTAAGTGGTTGTAGAGCGGCTCTCATCCACGTTCATTCATCCGGGGACATGGCCACAGCTACATTCTCCACTGTGATGGAAAGGTCGGTCAGGGGGGAGGATTTGGCCGTCAGCCGGCAGGTGAAGCAATTCTGTTTTGCTTAGGTTCAGTTTGAGGTGGTTGGACTCTACATCTTCAAGTACACACCCTCAAGACCCCTACGCTCTGCATCTTCTAACTACACACCCTCAAGACCCCTACGCTCTGCATCTTCTAACTACACACCCTCAAGACCCCTACGCTCTGCATCTTCTAACTACACACCCTCAAGACCCCTACGCTCTGCATCTTCTAACTACACACCCTCAAGACCCCTACGCTCTGCATCTTCTAACGACACACCCTCAAGACCCCTACGCTCTGCATCTTCTAACGACACACCCTCAAGACCCCTACGCTCTGCATCTTCTAACTACACTCCCTCAAGACCCCTACGCTCTGCATCTTCTAACGACACACCCTCAAGACTCCTACGCTCTGCATCTTCTAACTACACACCCTCAAGACCCCTACGCTCTGCATCTTCTAACTACACTCCCTCAAGACCCCTACGCTCTACATCTTCTAACTACACACCCTCAAGACTCCTACGCTCTGCATATTCTAACTACACACCCTCAAGACCCCTACGCTCTACATCTTCTAATGACACACCCTCAAGACCCCTACGCTCTACATCTTCTAACTACACACCCTCAAGACCCCTACACTCTGCATCTTCTAACTACACACCCTCAAGACCCCTACGCTCTGCATCTTCTAACTACACACCCTCAAGACCCCTACACTCTGCATCTTCTAACTACACACCCTCAAGACCCCTACGCTCTACATCTTCTAACTACACACCCTCAAGACCCCTACACTCTACATCTTCTAACTACACACCCTCAAGACCCCTCTGCTCTACATCTTCTAACTACACACCCTCAAGACCCCTACGCTCTGCATCTTCTAACTACACACCCTCAAGACCCCTACGCTCTACATCTTCTAACTACACACCCTCAAGACCCCTACACTCTGCATCTTCTAACTACACACCCTCAAGACCCCTACGCTCTGCATCTTCTAACGACACACCATCAAGACCCCTATACGCTCTGCATCTTCTAACTACACACCCTCAAGACCCCTACGCTCTGCATCTTCTAACTACACACCCTCAAGACCCCTACGCTCTGCATCTTCTAACTACACACCCTCAAGACCCCTCTGCTCTGCATCTTCTAACTACACACCCTCAAGACCCCTACGCTCTGCATCTTCTAACTACACACCCTCAAGACCCCTACGCTCTGCATCTTCTAACTACACACCCTCAAGACCCCTACGCTCTACATCTTCTAATGACACACCCTCAAGACCCCTACGCTCTGCATCTTCTAACGACACACCCTCAAGACTCCTACGCTCTGCATCTTCTAACTACACACCCTCAAGACCCCTACGCTCTACATCTTCTAATGACACACCCTCAAGACCCCTACGCTCTGCATCTTCTAACTACACACCCTCAAGACCCCTACGCTCTGCATCTTCTAACTACACACCCTCAAGACCCCTACGCTCTGCATCTTCTAACTACACACCCTCAAGACCCCTCTGCTCTACATCTTCTAACTACACACCCTCAAGACCCCTCTGCTCTACATCTTCTAACTACACACCCTCAAGACCCCTCTGCTCTACATCTTCTAACTACACACCCTCAAGACCCCTACGCTCTGCATCTTCTAACGACACACCCTCAAGACCCCTACGCTCTGCATCTTCTAACGACACACCCTCAAGACCCCTACGCTCTGCATCTTCTAACTACACACCCTCAAGACCCCTACGCTCTGCATCTTCTAACGACACACCCTCAAGACTCCTACGCTCTGCATCTTCTAACTACACACCCTCAAGACCCCTACGCTCTACATCTTCTAACTACACACCCTCAAGACCCCTACGCTCTGCATCTTCTAACGACACACCCTCAAGACCCCTACGCTCTGCATCTTCTAACGACACACCCTCAAGACCCCTAAGCTCTGCATCTTCTAACTACACACCCTCAAGACCCCTACGCTCTACATCTTCTAACTACACACCCTCAAGACCCCTACGCTCTGCATTTTCTAACTACACACCCTCAAGACCCCTACGCTCTGCATCTTCTAACGACACACCCTCAAGACCCCTCTGCTCTGCATCTTCTAACGACACACCCTCAAGACCCCTACGCTCTGCATCTTCTAACGACACACCCTCAAGACCCCTACACTCTGCATCTTCTAACTACACACCCTCAAGACCCCTACGCTCTGCATCTTCTAACTACACACCCTCAAGACCCCTACGCTCTGCATCTTCTAACTACACACCCTCAAGACCCCTACGCTCTGCATCTTCTAACTACACATCCTCAAGACCCCTCTGCTCTACATCTTCTAACTACACACCCTCAGGACCCCTTTGCTCTGCATCTTCTAACGACACACCCTCAAGACCCCTACGCTCTACATCTTCTAACTACACACCCTCAAGACCCCTACGCTCTGCATCTTCTAACTACACACCCTCAAGACCCCTCTGCTCTACATCTTCTAACTACACTCCCTCAAGACCCCTACGCTCTGCATCTTCTAACTACACACCCTCAAGACCCCTCTGCTCTACATCTTCTAACTACACTCCCTCAAGACCCCTACGCTCTACATCTTCTAACTACACACCCTCAAGACCCCTACACTCTACATATTCTAACTACACACCCTCAAGACCCCTACGCTCTACATCTTCTAACAACACCACTCAAGACCCCTCTGCTCTGCATCTTCTGGCCGCCTCAGACCCACTCCTCTCCGAGCTCCAGGAGGGTCATCAAAGAGAAGCAGGGTATTCTCAGTCCTTGCTCCACAATGGTGGAACAAACCTGGACTCTTCCAACCACCGAAACTCTCTTCAAACAATATGTGAAATAAAAAGATTATTAAAAAAATAACCTTACAGCTTTTACTATTATGTACCCTATTATTATGCTACTATACTTACATGTTGTATACTACTACCTACTATGCTAATATCGTCTTTACTACTATGCACTCAAGTCTAGCACTCAAGTTCAACACTGTTTAACGAACAATCTTACTGACCTTAGCTGCCAGAGTTGTAACATTCCTGCAAACTTGTTGTAGGCCTACAGAACTTGTAAATCGCTTTGAATAAATATATATATATGCGGTAAATATAAATGTACAGTATACGTATATGGTACAGCATTATTGTACATCATACAGAGTTATATGGGTAGACTTAACTAGTATGATGAGGCAGGGCAGTCGTAGACTGTGAAAGCAGTAGGTAGGTATAAATACAAATTATGTTTCTGTATGATGATAATAATATTGATAGAGTTCACTCATGTGCAGAGCATTTTTCTTCTAATGCATTTCCATCTGTCTCGACGCTAATGGTCAAGAGTGTCATATCCTGCCAGTAGAGGGCGCTCCAAGCCTATCCCCCCCCCTCACAGTGAGCTGTGGTGTTCCACAAGGAAGCATACTAGGACCGCTACTGTTCCTAATTTATGCAAATGTCGTCAGCTTGTGACTGCAACTTGTTCCTGTTTGTGGACGACTCAGCCCTGCTGGTCTCTGACAAGAACAAGTTACAGGTTGAAAAAACCCTCAGCTCGGAACTAGGCAGAATCTGCATATGGCTCGCTGACAACAAACTATCATTACACATGGGCAAAACAGAGTCCATTCTCTTCGGTTCAAATAACAAACTCAGCAAGACCGACGGCTTCTCAGTTACAGTGGGTGACAATATTGTAACAAGGACCGGCAACATCACCTCCTGGTTTGGGAATAGCACTGCACAAGACCGTAGCAGACTACAAAGAGTGACACGTTCAGCCGAACGCACAATTGGAGGGGGGCTTCCCACCCTCCAGAACATTTACAACAAGCGGTGCAAGGGGAAGGCTAAGAGAATTATTAAGGACTCGAGCCACCCGAACAACTGCCTCTTTGAACTGCTGCGGTCAGGCAAGCGATACCGGAGTCTTAAGGCGAGCACAGAAAGACTCAGAAGAAGCTTCTATCCCCAGGCCATCAGGCTGCTAAACGAACAATAATCGCTAAACGAACAATAATCACTATGCAACAACCATCAAATGCACACAGCACACACACCCACTCACTCAAACAAACAACACACTGCAGCACCCACTCTCCACACTTTAGATCACACAAACACACTTACACTTTATATTTATTGATAAAGGATTTGCACTACAACTCGTACACCTACTGTGAATTGTACCTAAATTGCACCTCGTCCCATTTCTCCATTTCTGCCTTGCACTATATAGTATTGTATATTAGTACACTGCACAGTATTGTATATTGTATGGTAACTACGTCTATTCTGCATCGAACATTGTACATATGTCTAAACTGAACACTGTGACCTCATTTTTTTACTTCTAATTTTACTATGTTATTTTATTTCATACTTATCTTGTCTTGCACAGTCTCTGGAGCGCAACAGTAAGAAGCATTTTGTACAAAAGTATTCTGTTCTTCTGTATGACAACTATTAAAGAAACTTGAAACTTGAAACTTGAGGAAAGATGAAATTACCTACCTGGGTTCCATCCTAGAGGCTAATCTCTAAAAATGGCATCCAATGTAATAAAAAAAGTCAACCAACGAACTCGATTCTTGTACCGGATCTCCTCTCTGGTAAACAAGAATACCCTGAAGACTCTGGCAGGAGCACTCATTCAGTGGTACTACGACTATGCTTGCACCTCATGGTACCAAAGCACCTCAAAGGCGCTAAAAACAAAATTACAAACATCTCAAAACAAACTGGTCAGACTACTGCTTGACCTTACTCCTAGAACCCACCTCACCCCTGCTCACTTTGACAACCTAGGATGGCTTAGAGTAGACGACAGAGTACAGCAACTTGCAATGGGCCTGGTCTACAAGATACACTACACGACCAAGGTACCCATGTACATGTCAAAATACTTCCCAAAGGTCAGTGAATACCACGATCACAACACCAGAGGGAGCTCCACAAATCATGTTAAACCCAGATTCGGCTCAAATAAGGGACTAAACACGTTTTGCAATTATGCCACAACAATGTGGAACGCCCTACCCAAAGCTGTAAAGGAATGTGGATCACTACCCACTTTCAAAACCTCTCTCAAGGGACACCTACGGGAGACTGCAATTCAACACTGGCCCCTGTAAATATCCTAACCCAACCCCCTCCAATGTACAGTCATTTACCTAGTATGGTTTTGTCAATAGTCCAATGTACAATTTTGTTTGTTTGTACAGTGTCTCCCCCCCCCCCCCTCAATGTACAGTTTTGCTTGTTTATACAGTGTGCCCCCCCCCCCCCAACCACCTCCAATGTAAATTACCCAGTATGGTTGTCAATATCCCAACGTACCCAACCCCCCCCACCCAACCTCCTCCAATGTACAGTTTCTACGTCAAATGTATATACTCCCTTTTCTTGACTCCTTCTGTATCACAAACAGTACTGTATTTGCAAATCTGGTATGTCATAAATGTATAGATGTAGCAGTACTGACTATCTGTATGTCATGTATGTCATATATGTCCTGATGAATTGAAAATGGGGGACCCTGATGTAAACAAGACGAAAGTCTTTCTCTGGTCTGCATCCCCTTAACAATTGTGTGTATTGAGCTGTACTGTATTGTACCCATTCTGCAATCTGTTAATAAAGTTTTCAATCAATCAATCAATCAATCAAGCACAGTGCAGAAGGAATTGCAGTCAATTGGAGAATTTCACAAAATGCCCATTTATGACTAACAAAATACATTTTTGGGCGATATTCTAATGGTTGTTTATATACATACATAGCAAAGTCTCATCAAATTCATTTGAAATGTAGAAATGGTGTTTTCTTTGTGCTCTGCTAAACTGATGTATGGCTTTTAAAGGTGCTGTAAGTGGTATTTTGTTTGTTAAATAAGGTCTACATGTTAAAATAATAGCTCTCTGACAGCCATCACTGATATAGAGTGTTTGGTCATCAGTAACATTGGGTCTCCCAGTCCCTCCACTCTGCAGTAAACACTAAATAAATGTTCTGGTATCCCATTCCCACTTCATCCAATCAGGAGAGAGTACTCCACACGGCAAAATGGTCTAACTAGTTTTAAGCAAATGTGTCACAAGTAAAATAATCTATAGTACCAGTGCATTAAGCAAATTTGGCTTGGCAAGATATCTTGAAATAAGTAAACATATCTAGGGTTCTCTCTCCTGAATATGAAAATACATAGCAGCAAAATAGACAAGGTAGGGCATAGAGCATTAAATTACATAGTTTTTCATATTAGGATCTAACATCTTAATAGGCCTCCGTTTATGGTTTGATTATATGGCCATTTTTAAATAGACTAATGAAAGAGTAGACAGTAAAATAGTGCAATAAAAGTAAAATAGTTCTCATTTACAATACAATAATCAGTGTCGTGCAATGAGTCTAAAATTGACGCATGAATTTGACAGGAACTGAGCCCGGGTTCAGAGATAGCGATCACATTGAATGGTGTGGTGAACTGAGCCCGGGTTCAGAGATAGCGATCACATTGAATGGTGTGGTGAACTGAACCAGGGTTCAGAGATAGCGATCACATTGAATGGTGTGGTGAACTGAGCCAGGGTTCAGAGATAGCGATCACATTGAATGGTGTGGTGAACTGAACCAGGGTTCAGAGATAGCGATCACATTTAATGCTGTGGTGAACTGAACCAGGGTTCAGAGATAGCGATCACATTGAATGCTGTGGTGAACTGAACCAGGGTTCAGAGATAGCGATCACATTGAATGGTGTGGTGAACTGAACCAGGGTTCAGAGATAGCGATCACATTGAATGGTGTGGTGAACTGAACCAGGGTTCGGAGATAGCGATCACATTGAATGGTGTGGTGAACTGAACCAGGGTTCAGAGATAGCGATCACATTGAATGGTGTGGTGAACTGAGCCCGGGTTCAGAGATAGCTATCACATTGAATGGTGTGGTGAACTGAACCAGGGTTCAGAGATAGCGATCACATTGAATGGTGTGGTGAACTGGGTTAACCCCTGACTAACACTAACACCCTGACTAACATGATTTGTAAATCTACTACTTGACTACCAGAGATGATTCATACTGTTTATTACCACCATGATGGTTTTAGAACAACTTGTCAACTTCATCCAAAAAGAACCAAGATCAACCAGCATTTATTATAAATGGCAATAAACACAAACATTCTGAATCAACGTGTTTTCAAGCTGTTTTTGTGTGAATGCCCTCAAATGTATCATCACAATAATATAGAAATAGATTTCCCATGAACTATTTTGGGGTAAATGGTGCATTTATATAGCAGCTTTTATCGAAAGCGATTTACAATTTAGTTCCTCACATTCACCCGTTCACTCACTCATTCACAGAGGCGACCATGCAAGGAGCCAACTTGCTCATCGGGAGCAATTAGGAGTTAAGTGTCTTGCTAAAGGTCTTCCATGAGCAATGCGTGTTTCTTCAGCAGGATCTTGTAGAAGTTGTATTTCCCTGTCTTCCCGCAGGCGTTCAGGGGACCATCGTAGAGCTCCCTCATCTTCTCCTGATTGATGCCCTTTGACTTGACCTTGCTGTATTCTTCCTGGGTAATAACTCCCTCGCCAAGGAGCTCGTCCAAGATGGCCTCCACCGCGGACACCCGCTGGATGAGCACTACCCGGTGCTGATCCACGAAGTTGCTCCCTGAGAGGAATGAAAACACATCTGTTGGTGACAGATATGACCTATGACCTATCAGGCTGCAGTCATCTTTCATTCAAGCTGCTGTAAGTGGTATTTGTTTGTTAAAACAAGTGTTAAGTAGCTCTACATTCTGACAGCCATCGCTGATATAGAGTGTGTGGTCAGTAACATGGGTCTCCCAGTCCCTCCACTCTGCAGTAAACACTAAATACATTTCCTGGTATCCCTTCCCATTTTATCCAATCAGGAGAGACAACCATAGATATTATTACTTATTCAAGAAATCTTGCCAAATTAGCTGGCAGATTATTTTACTTGTTTCAAGCACATACTGTATAGATTGTTTTACATTTCTTATTTTTGTCTCTCTCTGCTGATGTACAATAATGCTATATATACCGTATATATATTTATTCTTACCATATATATATATATATCCACATCTGTCTGTACATACCTGCGTATAATCTTTTACATATCTGTAGAGTCGAGACTGTATCTATATCCGTACATATCCCTACCTACTCTTACTAATTAAGCATAGTGTCTTTATAC
>NW_028173133.1:60664-113264 GCF_963971535.1 Notolepis coatsorum
CTCAACCAGCGTCTTCCCCCAGCGAGGCGGACAAGATGCTGGCACAGGCATTCCTCGCCAGCCTAGCAGCCTCAACAGAGCGCGATCGACTCCAAGCACAGACGCTTAGTGAGCGCGAACATTCTTCCATGGAAAGAGAACGCCTTCAAGCGCAGCAACGGAGCGACGAAGATCGTATACGTCTAGAGATTAGACGCCTTCAGACGGAAGAGAATATGGTAAGGGACCGGGCCGAAGCCCAGCGCGCCGCTGCCGGTGCCCAAAGAGAAGCAGAGCGCGACCTCGCTCTCACCAAGCGCAAAGCCGAGCGCGACCGATTACAAGCGCAGATAATGGAGCAGCTGATCGCCAGGGCAACACCCCCTCCCTCCGCACGGGGTTCCAGGGCCTCGTCAAGACATGGGTCAAGGGCACCCTCCCCTACCCGATCAAGCGACCCTGAGCCCGACCACCAGAGAGAGCCTATACCCCCCTCCGAACTCCTTCCCCGACCGGTCCAAGTGAGACCCAGCTACAAGGAAGAAACGGTCTACACCGCGGAGAGGCTAAATAGACGACTACAGGATCTAGAGGACCTGCCAGAGGAAGAAGAAGAGGGAGAGGAGGAGAGTCAAGCCCGACAGCAGCACAGTACTCCACAGGACCAGGAGGTCCAGTACAGCCCAGGCTCTACCCCCGCGGCTCTGCGCTACAGACCCCCGACTCAATTCACGGGTGAGCTTGACGCACGACCAGCCCCGAGGAACAGCACCTGGATACGCGGGCCATGGTACCCAGCAGGTACCAGCCCACCAAGAGGCTTAAGAGGAGACTCGCCTAGGAGGCCTCTCTTCCAACGCTCACCGATGTGCCAGCCATCCATGGCATCATACATTGGCACACCGACGTTTCCGGACTTCACCCACGAGAACAGAGCACAGTACACGGAGCTACGAATGTGCTTAGAGACAATGTTGTCCGATGTAGCTGACGAACCGTACAAGTATGCTATCCTACTGAAGCACCTCAAGGTGCCCCGAGCGCACAATATAGCGCTGGCCTATGCCAACTCTACTACCCCATACACAGCGGCTCTAGCAGCACTCGACCAAAGATATGGACGCATATGGGACTACGTAATACAAGAGATAAGGCATATTGACCGCCTACCCCCAGCCACAGACAATCGCTCACTAGATGACCTGTCTATCAAGGTACAATCCCTGGTATGGATGCTGGGGGCGCAAAGAGAAAAGGGTATGCACGAACTGTACGCAAACTCTAATGTCGAGAGGATTTTAGAGAAGCTTCCGCCCGCCCGACAAGAGCGCTTCAGGCGGCAAAGAGACCACCGTGATCCTAACGGTCCCGAGCCATCCCTCCTAGACCTAGCCGACTTCCTAGCGAGAGAAGTCAACAGCCTACGGTTGGATACGTTCATGCGGAGCACACCAAGCTCCAGAGAGGGACCTAGGAGAGCAAACGATGGCCGAAGATTGGTGACTGTCATGCACCAATCAGAATCAGTACCGAGCAGCAAGAACCACAGTACCCCCTCGATGAAAGAGAAGTGGAAGATGGTGTGCCCGTACTGCGAAAAGGAACACTGGTTGTCACAATGTGACACGTTCAAGAAGATGACCGCCGACGAGGTGAGTCAATGGATAAAGTCCAACCGACGCTGTTACCGATGTGCGCGCAGTCACATGGCAGCCGATTGCCGCTTAAAGAAGAGGTGTAGTCGGTGTGACGGAGCCCACCTAGATGTCCTACACGACAGTAACAGAAGAAAGCCTGCACCCTCAAGCAGCACAAAGGCAAGTGTTATGTACATTGACCCCGCCAGCAGCGGGGGCGCCCGGGTGCTCTTAAAGGTGGTCCGCGTAACACTGAGTTACCAAGATAAGGTCATGGACACTTACGCCGTCCTTGACGACGGGTCAGAGAAGACCCTTCTCCTCGCGTCCGCTGCGGCCCAGCTGGGGCTGCGGGGGAGCGAAAACCAGATGACGATTCGGACAATAAGAAGAGATCTAAAGACGATAAAGGGCGAGAATGTCTCCTTCACTATCGCAGCAAGCGGGCAGCCAGAGAGACGGTATAGGATTACTAACGCTTTCACCAGCCAAGAAATAGGCCTGTCGCAGTACACCTACCCCATCGCCAAGCTGATGGATAAATATGTGCACCTGCGTCAACTACCTATACCGCTCATAGACGGTGCCACCCCGACCCTGCTGATAGGCTCCGACCATGCAGACCTCATCGTCCCGATTGACCGGGTCCACACAGGGCCCAGAGGCTGTCCTGCAGCAGTCGAGACCCGCCTAGGATGGACATTACAAGGCCCCCTCGCTAAGTCTCTTAACCGAACAGCAGCCACTAGCTGCCTCCACTCCAGAGTGACAGAAGAAGACACCACCCTCCTACAGCATGTCGAGAGGCTATGGACACTAGAGACAATGCCCTTTAAGAACGAAAAGAAAGACATTCGTTCCAAGGAAGACATTTACGCTATAGCCCTCCTCGAGCAGGGGACAAAGAGAGTCAAAGTCAACGGAGTGATGAGATACGCAACTCCACTCCTGAGGCGAGAGGGTATGCCTACCTTCCACGCCCCAAAAGAAGCGACGGAGCGGTATCTATTGAACACAGAGCGGCGCCTAGCCAGAGACCCCGCTCAAGAGACTGTGTACCGCGCTGAGATTAACAAGCTAATCACAGCGGGACACATAAAGAAAATTGACATTAAAGAGGCCGATCAGACGACCGAATCATGGTACGTGCCGCACCACAAAGTCCACCACAACGGCAAGGATCGTATTGTGTTCAACTGCAGCTACCAGATCGGATCACAAAATCTGAATAAAGAGCTCTTGCCCGGCCCAACACTCGGCCCCTCCCTACTAGGCGTGTTACTACGTTTCCGCCAGGACAAGGTGGCCATCAGCGGCGACATCAAAGGGATGTTCCTGCAGGTGAGACTAGTGGAGGAGGACAAGCCCCTGCTGCGGTTCCTATGGAGAGAGAGGATCGGGGATGAGCAACCAGCCATCTATCAATGGGAAGTCCTCCCTTTCGGAACCACATGCAGCCCATGCTGTGCTACGTTTGCACTGCAAAAACACGTCGCAGAGGACCCAGCAGCTGATGAAGAGGTCCGACAAAGTGTAGGAAATAGTTTCTACGTGGACAACTGTCTGCAAAGCGTCTCGACGCCAGAAGAAGCGAGGATAGAAGCTACTTCTGAGTCTTTCTGTGCTCGCCTTGAGACTCCTGTATCGCTTGCCTGACCGCAGCAGTTCGAAGAGGCAGTTGTTCGGGTGACTGGAGTCTTTAATGATTCTCTTAGCCTTGCCCTTGCAACGCTTGTAGTAAATGTTCTGGAGGGTGGGGAGCCCCCCTCCAATTGTGCGTTCGGCTGAACGTGTCACTCTTTGTAGTCTGCTTTGGTCTTTTGCAGTGCTATTCCCAAACCAGGAGGTGATGTTGCCGGTCAAGATGCTCTCTATTGTACATGAGTAGAAGTTCTTAAGGATCTTCTGGCTGACTTGGAACTTCCTTAGGCGCCTGAGGAAGTAGAGGCGTTGTCGTGCCTTCTTCACCACACTGTTAATGTGTGTGGTCCATGTCAAGTCCTCGGATATGTAGGCTCCGAGGTACTTGAAGCTGTTGACTCTCTCAACCGGTGCCCCGTCGATGCTGAGGGGGCTGTAGTCCTTGACCCCCGACCTCCTGAAGTCCACAATCATCTCCTTTGTTTTGCTGACGTTCAGGGAGAGGCTGTTTTCCTGGCACCATCCCGCCAGGACCTTGACCTCTTCCAGGTAGGCCCTCTCGTCGTTGGCAGAGATCAGGCCCACCACCACTGTGTCGTCAGCAAATTTGACGATTGTATTGCTACTCCGCTGAGCCACACAGTCGTGTGTGTACAGGGAGTAGAGGAGGGGACTCAGAACACAGCCCTGGGGGGCCCCTATGTTGAGGGTGATGGATGAGGAGGTGCAGTTGCCTGCTCTCACCACCTGGGGTCTGCCAGTCAGGAAGTCCAAGACCCACTGGCAGAGGTCATAGCCCAAGCCCAGGTCCCTGAGCTTGGCTATGAGTATGGAGGGGACTATGGTATTGAATGCCGAGCTGTAGTCGATGAATAGCATTCTCACATAGTTCCCCTGCCTCTTGTCCAGGTGTGATGCTGCTGTGTGCAGCACATGGGATATGGCGTCCTCCGTGGACCTGTTGGGGCGGTATGCAAATTGCAGGGGGTCCATGTTGATGGGGAGGGAGGAGCAGATGTAGCCCTTTACTAGCTTCTCAAAGCACTTCATGGCTATGGAGGTGAGAGCTACAGGGCGGTAGTCGTTGAGGCAAGCAGGCTTGGATTTTTTGGGTACAGGGATAATAGTGGACTTCTTCAGGCAGGTGGGGATGACAGCCTGTTCTAAGGACAGGTTAAATATGTCAGTGAATACTGGGGCCAGTTGGTCGGCACAGACTTTTAGGACGCGGCCGGGGATGCCGTCCGGACCTGCTGCCTTCCTGATATTCACTTTTTTAAAGTTCCGCCTCACCTCATGCTCTGTTACCCTGAACACTGCGCCTCCATCAGCAGCCGACCCCCCCCCCCCCATTGCCGAGGCTTGTGAGCTGGTGTTGTTATTACCAGCATCAAACCTCGCATAGAAGGTATTGAGGTCGTTTGCTAAGGAGATGTCACTGTTCAGTTTGAGGGAGGCGCCTTTGTAGTCTGTCATCGTTTTGAGCCCCTGCCACATAGCTCTAGAGTCAGCTTGTTCAAACTGGAGTTCAATTTTATCCCTGTAGCGCCGTTTGGCCTCTGACACTGTCCTCCTTACGTTGTGTCGCGCCACCTTGTGGTCATTCATGTTGCCTGCCACTAGGCCGTCATTGTATGCTTTGGTGCGCTCTCTCAGAGCTTCACGGACGGATTTGTCTACCCAGGGTTTTTGATTTGGGTAAACTTTCATTTTGGTAGTGGGGATTGTTTCTTTCACCCTAGTACAGACATAGTCCAGCACTGTCTCCGTGTAGGCATTAATGTTATCTGTGTCGCGGAACACAATCCAGTCTGTGTGGTGAAACACTGACCGGATCGTCTCTTCTGACGTCAGATCCCATTTCTGCACCTCTCGCGAGACTACGGGAGTACTTTTAATTCTCTGTCTGTACTTTGGTGAAAGGAAAATGGATGCGTGATCTGACTTGCCAAAGCCACTATCAGAATGAGCCTTGTAGCCACCTTTAAATTGCGTGTAACAGTGATCTAGGATGTTACCGCCTCTGGTGTTGCAAGTCACATGCTGATAGAAGTCGGGCAATACCTTTCTCAGATTGGCGCTATTGAAATCTCCCAGTACTAAAATGGCGGCGTTAACGTTAGCCACTTGTATTCTATTTACCTCGTCGTGTAGTCTGGAGAGCGCAACCTTGTTGCTGGCTTGCGGTGGAATATACACTCCGACCAGGACGATCGCCGTTAACTCCCTCGGGAGGAAGAAAGGACGACACTTGATGGTTATATATTCCAGTTCTGGGGAGCAGTGGTTGGATAATTCCTTCACGTTCGTTGGATCACTCCAATTTTTGTTAAACATGAAGGCAATACCTCCTCCACATTGTTTACCGGACTCTGATGATGTCCGATCCTTTCGATGGATAAAGAAGTGATCCGCTGGTTGAATTGCGTGATCTGGAACCTCCGGTGTGAGCCATGTTTCGGTGAAGCAAAGGACATTGCAGTCCCTAACGTCTCTTTGATATTGAATCCTTGCTCGGATGTCATCCAGTTTATTGTCTATTGATTGTACATTGGCTAGCAATATACTGGGAAGTGGTGTACGGTGGCGTCTGGATCTCAGCCTGTTTCGGATCCCAGCCCTCTTTCCTCGTCGTCTTTTCCTGGGCTCTGGGAACAAAGGGTCTGGTCCTAGTCTCCGGAGAATTTCTTCAGGCCATTGGTGTGGTTCGGAAAGCTGATCCAGCGAGTAATCCAGTTGGTAAGTTTCCCGTAATCCAATGTCTATGAGTGACTGACGGTCATATACATTAAATGCACCAACAGTTGGTACGCACAAAACTCTAAAAACTATAAATATTAACAAAAGTAAACACAGTCTCGACGGAGCGAACAGAGAGGCAGCCGGTCGGGGCGGCGCCATCCCCAGGCCATCAGGCTGCTAAACGAACAATGAATGAACACTACACAACAACAACCACCAAACGCACATAGCACACACATCCACACGCACACACCCACTTTAAACAAACACACTGTAGCACCCACTCCACACACTTTATAGCACACACCCACTTTAAACAAACACACTGTAGCACCCACTCCCCACACTTTATATTTATGGATGAAGGATTGCACTACAACTCGTACACCTTACTGTAAATTGTACCTAAAATTGTACCTCATCCCATTTCTGCTTTGCACTAGATAGTACTGTACATTAGTACACTGCATAGTATTGTGTATTGTATATTATATGGTAACTCAGAACATTGTACATATGTCTATACCGAACACTGTGACCTCATTTTCTTCTTCTAAATTCATGCTATATTATGTTATTATGTTATTTGATACTATCTTGTCTAGCACAGTCTCTGGAGCGTAACAGTAAGAAGCATTTTGTATGAAAGTATTCTGTACTTCTGTATGACAACTATTAAAGAACTTGAACTTGAACTAAAGAACTTGAACTTCTACTCAAGCTCCGCGCCTCCCTGATCAAAGGCGGCTTTGATCTCAGGCAGTGGGCCAGCAGCGACCCGCAAGTATTGCGCAGCCTCTCCCCCGAGGACAAAGCAGCAAGCAGCGAGACCTGGATGGCGACCATCCCAGGAGAAGCCCAAGAAATGACATTAGGACTAGTCTGGCGCTTCAAAACAGACTCGCTCCATTATAAACACACACCCCTGAACAAGGAGCAGGGAAGGTCGACTGCACTACCGACCACCAGACGGAGTGTATACAGAACACTCGCCAGACAATATGACCCGTTGGGATGTATTCTACCTTACACCACCAGGGCAAAGATGATTGTAAGAGCGTTATGGGACAAGGACCAGGGCTGGGACGACCCCATACCCGAACACCTTGCATCCACATGGAGAGAGTGGGAGACGGAACTCAGCTCACTCCCAGGTGTCAACATACGCCGCAGCTACTTCCCACCCACAGTGAGGCCGGAGACGTGCCAGATGGACCTGCACGTCTTCAGCGACGCCTCCAAAGTAGCCTACGGTTCGGTGGCCTACTTGCGTGCCCGAGAGGAGGGAGGAGAAATACATACTGCTTTCATCCTGGCTCGCTCAAGAATAGCCCCACGAAAGCAACAATCTATCCCGCGTCTAGAGCTCTGCGCAGCCCTAGCAGGAGCGCAGCTCGCCACGTTAATCCAACGTGAACTCACCATTCCGGTGCAAAGAACAATCTTGTGGTCAGACTCCACGACAGTACTCACATGGATCCGGTCTGATTCGTGCAGATACAAGGTCTTCGTGGGAGTCAGAGTCACAGAGATTCAAGATTTAACAGAAGTAGCAAGCTGGAGGTATGTGGACACAAAACACAACCCAGCTGACGTCATCACCCGGGGAATGTCCCTGGATGACCTCACCCGTCACAACCTATACAGTGACGGGCCAGAGTTCCTCAAGCTCCCGGAAGAAGAGTGGCCTACACCCACCCCACGGGAAGCGAGTAAAGAGAAGGCCGAAAACAAGAAATCTATGTTCTGTGGATTGAACACACTCGTCTCCACAGACCCCGACATAGACGATTGCCTCACCCTAGAGAGTGCGCAGTTAAAGACATTCCTGTGGCACCACCCAGAGGTTCAGCTCACCACTGACATTACAGCAGCTGACTACGAAGAAGCAGAACTTCTTCTACTACAACGAGCCCAGAGAGACTCATTCCCCGATGAGCTAGACTGTCTACAGGGAGCAAAGCCCGTCCCATCAGACAGCAGGCTGCTCCACCTAGCCCCCGAGAGCGACGCCCATGGTCTCATCAGAGTGGGTGGTCGTCTGCGGAGAGCTCCAGACTTACCGGATGACGTCAAGTACCCGATAGTCTTAAACAGCCGACACAAGGTCACAGAGCTGATCATAAAGAAATACAACGAGGATGTGCACCACGCAGGGGCAGAGAGAGTCTTCGCGGAGATCAGACGTCGTTATTGGATACTGCAAGGGAGAGAAGCAGTGCGGCGCTTCCAGCGAACCTGTCTAGACTGTCGTAAGTGGCGAGCGCAGCCCAGTATACCCCGGATGGCTGACCTACCTCCCTGTCGCCTCCGACTCGGCGACAAGCCTTTTCACTCCACCGGTATGGACTGTTTCGGCCCGCTGTATATAAAGAAAGGAAGAGGAACAGAGAAGCGGTGGGGTATTGTATTCAAATGCATGACCACCCGAGCGATGCATATAGAACTCCTTCCAACCATGAGCACAGACTCATTCCTTATGGCCTTCCGAAGATTCACATCGCGGAAAGGCAAACCGTCTATATTATTGTCTGATCACGGGACAAACTTCAAAGGCGGAGAAAGAGAGCTGAGAGAGAGCTTCCAAGCTATGGGCCCAGAACTTAAGACCCACCTCGCTCCATCCCAGATTGACTTCCAGTTTAATCCCCCGAACGCACCTCACTTCGGTGGAACTTGGGAACGAGAAGTACGTTCAATAAAGACAGCCCTGTACGCCGTGCTTGGGGCCCAGACCGTGGCGGAAGAAGTCCTAATGTCCTCACGGAGATCGAGGGAGTATTGAACTCAAAGCCCCTCGGTTACGTCTCAAGTGATGTAGCAGATGTCGACCCAGTCACCCCCAACACACTCTTGATGGGGCGGCTGCACCCCGCGCTACCCCAGACAATGTACAGGCCTGAAGAAGCGAACGGCCGAAGAATGTGGAGGTACAGTCAAGTATTGGCTGACAAGTTTTGGAACAGCTTCCTACTCCACTACCTACCGTCTCTACAGACCCGCCAGAAATGGGTGAAAGAGAGAGACAATTTGACAGAAGGAACAGTCGTCATGAATTATCGACCAGTCACTACCCCGAGCTATGTGGCCGGCTGGCCGCGTAAGCAAAGTGATCACCGGTGCCGACGGAAAGGTCCGAGCAGCCGAAGTGCTCGTCCAATGGCGGATCTACACCCGACCCGTGGCGAGGCTAATAGAGTTGCCAAGGCTCCCCGATACTATCGATGACGACCATGACCCCATGACTTTGTGAACTGCCCGACCCCTCACAACAGACATTGAGTAGTGGACAGTGCGGTTAATCTGTCTCTGCTTAGCTAATTAGGTGGGACTAATTAGGGGGCGGCTGTTACAAAGGATCAGATTAAACCGAATATATATATTTATTGATTGATATATATTGCATAGTATTTGTATATCGTTTGATATCCCTTGTATATTCCTTGTACATATACACGGAATGTCCCTTTAGCCTAGTCCAGACCATAATATTTTATTCTCCTATTGGACAGCGGTCCACAGGCGCCAGGGGCCATGCCTCCGGAGCCAGGTTCAAAGTCACCGATAAGACATGTCTGTACATGCCCGGCCTTGCCCAGGAATACGGCGACAGAAATGAGGTTGGCACTAGTTTGTTCACCGGGCATATAAATATAGCGCAGGTGAATACAGAAGCACTTAGTCAGAAACTTAGGAACTAAAGTTGAAGCCTCACCCACGATACAACGTGCGGTGAAGTATGGCCTGTTTGGCCCCAGAATAGAGCATTGAGACCGCGTGCGAATTAATAACTGAATTGTCAGAGTTTGGCGCTATACCGTCGAGTGCGACATATTTCTATTAAGTCAGTAATAGTCTATTTGTGTATAGTGTATCGTGCGGCTAAAGTTCTACAGTGACCAGCATCACCAACGCTTCCTCGTACCAGCTAGAGTGCTTATCCAGGCTGGGCTGCTTTCATGGCGCTTTCACCCGAGGAGACCTAGACGAGAACCGTGTGGACATGTACACTGGATTACTCTACCCGACGACTGCATAGCCCTTTGCGGCTGGAATATATTTGCTTTGGTCCTGTGATTTATGGAGCGGAGAATCTACCCGACGCCTACACTTGTAGGATTTACCCTGTGGGGAGCCACGTCGAGCCTGCGCCTCAGAGAGCCTGAGGCCGGCTAGCTTTCTTCACTGTGGAGCTACAGTCTACGGAGAACAGCTGTATTCGTCTGTGGATCAAGGCTACTGCACCGTCTCCTGTATTTGGAGTCTCCTTAGTCATCGTTGACCAGACGTTCTACTACCGACAGATCCTCAACCCCTGCTGGCTTACAACCGGGGGGACCCTTCCAGTATCTCCCGCTATATATTACTAGTGTACCATAGATGTAATTCCCTAAGATTCAGGTTGTATAATTGCCTCCTGTGTAACCAGAGAATGGACATTCAGTATTGATTTGCCTACGCATATTCATTTGCCTTATAAGCGCAATCCAAAGTGACCAGAGAAGTATTATGTACCTTTTGCTGCAATAAATACTTAATGATTACTTTGTGTGGAACCGATTTCATTGTGGGAAGTGTTCATCATATTTAGATATCGTGTACTGTATGGCCAGTAATTAAAGTACATAAAGCGGTAGTGGTTTAATGATACCATACTTATCAATACAGTCAGGGAATTGTACCCCTCAGTTACAAGTAGTAATAGTAGTAGTAGTTGTAACGGACCACTTGAGATAAAATATGTCTAGACAATATCCTTTGCTGTTTACTAAATAATATTCAGTAAATGTATGTACGCCTTGAAATGACGTGTGGGATTTTACCCGAGTTCGATACCCGTATGCCTATATAAATCTGTCCCTATTGGCGCACCGTTAATCAGGACAGCTGGAAGCACCTGTGAAGTGATGTAGTCGGTCGGCAGCAGGAACGTTTGGTGCGTCTTCGTTTCACCTTTGTATTCCTGTGCGTTGCGACTTTTATCCTTTTGTATCATGTATTGATCGTGTGTTTAAACGGACGAAAGGACCTTTTCGTTTACATTCCTTGGAGAGCGCAACAAGGTATGCTTTGTTGTTTATTTGATTATGGTTGTAACTTTGTATAATGTAATTTGTGAATGAATGATTTTATGTCTTGTGTAAGAATGTAATCCTTGTAGTTTTGATACCAATGTTATTTAGTTTAGTGTTTGTACTGTGCTGGAAACCGTTATGTGACCGTTATCTCGACTGATGCATAAGACGATCTTTATTTAGTTGTCCATCCGTGACGTCATCTTATAGCACAGTGAAAACTGCATTGGAAACGTACATAAACAGACAAACAAACATTTCACATAATGGAATTTGGAGGGGATGTTGTCATGGCCAGTGGCCTTGTTAGGTTGGAGGGCGCTCAATTTTTTGAGTACCTCATCGGTTGTTACCATTTCAAGTTTGAAGTCGTCTTTGTGGACCCCTAGGTTTTTGTAGTAAGCTACTATGTGTTCTACCCCATAATGCCCTGAGTGGGAGGGTAGTTTGTTTACCAGTGTTGTGGCTATGTTTGTGAAAAAGATGTTTAAGTAATTGGCTACATCCAGCTTGTCTGTGATGAGCGTGTTGTCCGTCTTTATGTTTATGTTTGAGAATCTGGTTTTAAGTTTTTTAAGTAATTTCCAAAGTTCGCGGGGTTTGTTTTTGTTTTCCTCAGTTTTGTTGTTGATGAAATTTCTTTTTGCTGTTCTGATCATGGTGTTTACGTCATTTCTTAGTCTGTTTCTTTGAATTTTTAGTTCAACCACGTGGGCTTGGAGTTCACTGTTTGAGCTTTTGGAAAGCTTTGTCTGACTTTTATGAAGTTCATAGCATTTTTTGTCTCTGGTTTTCATAGCGGCCAGTATTTCAGTGTGCATCCATGGCTCAGCGCGATTTTTAACCCTGGTGGTTCTTAGGGGGGCCATATTGTTGAGTATTTCTGTGAATCTGGTTTTGAATCCAAGCCATGTTTACGACACATACGTGTCCCGTCAGCGTTTTTCCCCCTCACCCACAGTCTGCGAATCAGAGGCAGAGTAGGGGAGTAGGGCGGGTCTTCACGGACTGCATGACGTATCTCTCTTTCAGTTCAAGTCGGAGCAGAGTTGGCAGCGCATCTACAGTAAACTCGCTCCCAGTTTTATCTCTGTGAGATAAATGTAGCTATTAGCCTATTTTCGCCAGCAGGCAGCCAGCAGAAAAATATGGCATTTTCAAAGATGGTCAGTAAAAGAAAAGTCGACTGCAATTCAAAGGGAAAATATGCGTTTATCCGGACTCAGGATTCCTGAGTCCCAGCCAGGGGCGTAGCTGGAGATTCTGGGCCCCATGAAAGAATCAATTTGTGGGCCCCCAATCTATTAAAAAATGTGGGGCATTTATTTATTGATGAAAACGCATAATATGTTTTTTACCTATTTTTTTTATAAACAGCTTTGTGATAGAATAAAAAAAATGCACAGTGCATTTCCATAGCTGTGGATGAGTCCACTGACACCACTGAGAAGCCTGAAGAAAGAACCGTTTATGTTCTGAAGAACTGTTCATGTTCTGAAATGTTATTGCTAAAGATTGAGAAGATTGGATCAGTTGTACTTTTTTTTTGAATACTTGAAACCCTTTTTTTGTGGAATATTTGATGTGGCCCAGCCTCACCCAGACTTTACCTCCAGCGGCCCCCAGGTAAATTGAGTTTGAGACCCCTGGGAGGTGCAGTCTGACGTCACTCTGGAGCGCCCGCGAGGTCCACCCGTACAGGGATTCATCATTGGGAAAATGGATCATCGGCTATTGTAACAATTCTGCCGCATGAACATTGAAAAGCGTTCCATTCTTGCACAAGATGTGTTCCCTTCTATCACTAACATTATCGTTTAAAGGGGAACTATCTTATAAATGGCCTTTTTCAGTGTTTAGCATTGTTTCCTAGCTATGTGGACTTATATTAATAGGATCTATGTCTCTAATTCTCATATTGGCGCATTCTTCCAATTCTCCTCTCACAATATTCACCTTCACTAAACTGAGTCATCTGAACATGTGCTGATCTGTGATGTCAGAGAGACACCATGATGATGATGTGGCCCCATGTGTTGAGACTCGTACCCACTCCACACAGTCAGAGAGACACCATGATGATGATGTGGCCCCATGTGCTGAGACTCGTACCCACTCCACACAGAGAGAGACACCATGATGATGATGTGGCCCCATGTGCTGAGACTCGTACCCACTCCACACAGAGAGAGACACCATGATGATGTGGCCCCATGTGCTGAGACTCGTACCCACTCCACACAGAGAGAGACACCATGATGATGATGTGGCCCCATGTGCTGAGACTCGTACCCACTCCACACAGAGAGAGAGACACCATGATGATGATGTGGCCCCATGTGCCGAGACTCGTACCCACTCCACACAGAGAGAGACACCATTATGATGTGGCCCCATGTGCTGAGACTCGTACCCACTCCACACAGAGAGACACCATGATGATGATACCCACTCCACACAGTCAGAGAGACACCATGATGATGATGTGGCCCCAGGTGCTGAGACTCGTACCCACTCCACACAGTCAGAGAGACACCATGATGATGTGGCCCCATGTGCTGAGACTCGTACCCACTCCACACAGAGAGAGAGACACCATGATGATGTGGCCCCATGTGCTGAGACTCGTACCCACTCCACACAGTCAGAGAGACACCATGATGATGTGGCCCCATGTGCTGAGACTCGTACCCACTCCACACAGAGAGAGAGACACCATGATGATGATGTGGCCCCATGTGCTGAGACTCGTACCCACTCCACACAGTCAGAGAGACACCATGATGATGATGTGGCCCCATGTGTTGAGACTCGTACCCACTCCACACAGAGAGAGAGACACCATGATGATGTGGCCCCATGTGTTGAGACTCGTACCCACTCCACACAGAGAGAGACACCATGATGATGTGGCCCCATGTGCTGAGACTCGTACCCACTCCACACAGAGAGAGAGACACCATGATGATGATGTGGCCCCATGTGCTGAGACTCGTACCCACTCCACACAGAGAGAGACACCATGATGATGATGTGGCCCCATGTGCTGAGACTCGTACCCACTCCACACAGAGAGAGAGACACCATGATGATGTGGCCCCATGTGCTGAGACTCGTACCCACTCCACACAGAGAGAGACACCATGATGATGATGTGGCCCCATGTGCTGAGACTCGTACCTACTCCACACAGTCAGAGAGACACGGCTTAAGATCTTGAGGTAGAAAAATGCTGTTTTTTAGGACTTGATTAGAAATACAAAACAATGAATTAAAAAAAATTTAAAATTACAGAGGTGTTCCATAAACTCACAGGAATTGTGTAAAAGTGCCCAAATAGTGAAAGAAATAGTAAAATAGTTCCCCTTTAAGCATTTTTGGTTGAAATAAAATTCTGCGATTTCTTTTTACCATTACCGGTAATTGCGAATATTTTCATGTAGAGCTATAGATTGTGGATGAATAAGCACAGAAAGGCACACCATGCAAATGTTCATGCTTTACTTGGTTTAAACGGGACAATTTAGAAATGGCTCCAGATACCTCCAGATGTTGCCAGGACAGCCCTTCTTTCTTCATCTCCTGTTCTGTGGTTCTTCTCCAGGTGGCTTTCGGTCTGCCTCTCTTCCTCCTGCGCTGTGGGTTCCATGTCATCGCCTGCTTTGTGATTGTAAGCCATAGTCATCAAAATTAAAACAAATAAAGGCTTGAAATATTTGACTTTGTGTGTAATGAATCTATAATCTACACCGTTCGGCACAACCTCCACAGTTCGGGGCGTGTGTGTATTGTTCGGTTCAGGGGATGCGCAAAAAAAGAAAAAAAAACGTCATTTGGCACAGAGGCGAGAGATGGTGACGCGCTGGCTGCTGGCTGCAGCAGCAGGTGCTAGTAGTCAGTTTGTGGAAATGGCAAGCGCAATATAAATCAATCTTCATTACGACTTTAAAAACATAGCCATTAACATTACATAGGCCTACACACATCTTGCCATAACGTTAGCACGGTTTGTACAACACAACGCATGTTTAACTATGGTAGCCCGCCAGCTCTAATACAGCCAATGAAATGTTACCATAGCTACTAGCTACTAGCTAGCAGATGAGACAATGGGAGTCTGAGAGGCAGGGTGTTGAAAGACAATAGGTGTTTATTGCACTCAATATTTAAATAATGATCGTCTAAATAAATGTAGACAGACAATCACTAGCGGACTGGCCATCGGGAGCAGCGGGAGTTTATGTGCCTGGGTATGGGCCTGGCCTGGCCTGCCTGAGTCAAATTCCCGGTAGGAATTATGGTCCCAGTCCGCGACTGCAGACAATTTACGTATTTTAAAAATAGAATGAACAGAGCAGTGTTGTTTTGAAACAGTACAGTGTGTGTTTGATTTATGCTGCATTTTTTATTGATGGCCTTCTAATTTGTTTGTTTATTTATGAGTACCTGTGAGTTTCTTCAACAGTTCGTTCCGGTTCATCTGCTTCAGGATGTGCGTGGTGATGACCAGAGCCCCCTCCATGCTGTAGGTCTGGACCAGCAGGTCCACCATGTCCTCTCGGTCGGCCCCCTCCAGACGGCTCTTGGGTATGGGCGGGTAGCCGTCCGGGACACTCTCTCTCAGGTACCACTTCAGCTTACTCATATCCTTGGCCTCCAGGTCCTTCAGAACTTCCAGGAGCAGCACTTTACCGTGAGCCATGGCTGCTCACTGAAGACAAAAGAGTAGGTCAGATGTTCTCATCCAAATATACTAGATGGCTAGGTCTGGTTTAGGGATGCACAGATACTGATACCCTGTACTGTGATGAGGGATTCACCAGGCCATAGCGCCCCACAGCAGAGAGCTGGGAGGAACAGGCAGCATAGCAATCAGCACCCATTGTGAATCAACCAGGAACTCATCAGGCCCCGTCAGCAGCCACACAAAAGGAGGCTTCTGACAGCACATGGAGAGGTTAGTCTGACTCACCTCAAGCAAGAGCTCACATGTCCTTTTTGCCCTAGACGGAGAAGACTGACGGCTTCCCACAGCGTGACAACTGCTGGGACAACATGCCTGGACCGGCTGCCCCCCCCCCCACTTTCCCTCACGGAATCCCTTGGGGTTCACCACGGGCCAGGCAAACCCCTCTAACCCCCTTCTATCTCCCTATGGACAAGGAATATGGTGTTTTGATGAATAACTACAGTGTCTGTGTTGTGTTGCCCCAAACGGTATTTCCCCAGCACCACACTATTGGAGAATGCGGGCACACAACTAGACAAACGGACTAAGCTGTAGCCCTATTTTAAGAAATTTCACCTAAAGGTACATGCCCAAGTAAATGGAAGATTGCTCCACTTCTACAAGGTCAATTTGCATGTTCTTGGTATCTAGGAACATCTAGGGACCTGGGATTATGTATTCCCAGTGTCAGAAATATTGTGTCAGAGACCACTAGGGGCGCGCTATGGAGTAGTCGCAAGAACCACAAGGTCCTGAATCCTTATAATAATTAAGCTATACAACATGTACATTTGCGTCAAAACAGCCTTTATTCTTTTACATTAGAGAGAGAGCTCATTATTTCAACTTTTTAACTCTTTTTGTTAATACATTTTAGACAGTATGCCCCCGAAACCCTTCAAAACCAGTCAAGCTAGCAACCCGACGGCTAATGCTAGCAATGCTGTGGACGAGAATTTACTGAACGCCATCCGTGACATAGTCCAGTCCGTCATTCACAAGGAGAACAACGCACTGAGAGAGGAGATAAGGCGAGCCGTCTCCCCACTTGAAGCAGCTCTGGAAACTTGCGAGGGCCGCCTACAGGAACACGAAGAGGGGCTAAATTGCCTGGACTCCATGGAGAAGCAATACGACCAGCTGTATGATAAATACAAGATACTGCAGGCTAAGACAGACAACTTGGAGAATAGAGGAAGGTGATGCAACATACGCATTCTACATGTGAACGAGGGTTTGGAGTCGGGGAACCCCACAACATTTGTTGCCAACCTTTTTACTGAAATCCTGGGGGTTTACAATCTCCACCGACTTTGGATCGCACAAATCGAACGGGACCAGTACCAGCGACCGAGGGTCGCCCACGGTCTTTCCTCGCATGATTCCACTAGTTCCAGGAGAAGGAGCAGGTTCTACGCCTAGCCAGGGAGAAGGGACGGCTGGAGTTCCAAGGCGGACAGGTCATGATATTTCCCGACTTCAGTGCTGGCCTGAGTAAACGCAGGGCTGAGTTCATTGAGGTGAAGAAGCTGCTCCGGGAGAATGGCGGGGGCAGTGTGAGCCTCCTGCACGCTACTCCTCGCCAAATGAGAGTCCGCACTGGCAGGTGAAAAGATGCGACTGGCTGCCTGCACATGTATCGGAGGAGACATGTGACAGGCTTCTATCCTCCCTACAACCGGCCAGTGGGGGGCATATGCGAGCAACGTTCAAGACAGGGGAGGGGAGAATTGGCACAGCCAAATTGGGATGGGAGAAAAATTGAAAAAGGAGGAGAAAAAGTGGATAAAAAAGAATACTTGAAAGTCATTACTTTTACTACCTTAATTGCTAGGCGTCTAATATAGTGCCGTGGTTAAGCAAACTAATTGTGCATTTTATGAAAGAAGCATGAAACTTTCAGCATATCATCTACATACCCCAAGGTTTGATTTCAGACGTGGAAACACTTTCAGACTGACCTGCTCTGGTGACCTTGAGGAGTCATTGACCTCAGCATTGCATTTTTCCACTTTTCGTCCCATTATTCTCTTTTATAATAATATATTATGTTTGTTAACACTAGCACAGCCGACAAGGGGTCACATGACCCCTAGGCATTTTAAATAAATGTATCCTCGTCACTCGGTCCAGCTCCAGCTCTGTCACTCAATGACTTTTCCTAAAAGTACCCGTTTTATCTGCAGCACGGTTTCTGAAATTTCAAAATGACTTCAGGAAAATGTAATTAGAACGTTATTCCACATATATGGGTGATTATTTGATTTTGGGCATTTTCATGTCCCTGGGATATATTTGAAAGAAAAAAAAATATTTCCAGATTCTTTATGCTATCATTGATTAGTATAATTAATTACTTACCTAGACTTAATTATTCAATTTAAAACATACATTTTTTATCTTATTTTTTGTTGTTTAATGTTGGAATTTGACCATTTTCACATTGTCCCAATCCAGAGTTTTAACGTTTGGTCTTGTATTTCTCTAGAAAAAACTATTAAAAAACAATACTTTTAGGTATATATTACTATAACTACATTTGAATCAATGATTCTCTGCCAAATATTTAACTTAAGTACAATATGTGAAAAAAAAAATATCAAAATAGGTTTGTCCCTTAATATCTGTGTCATTACCATCACGTTGAACTATTTGCAATACAATGAAGTGTTGGCTACGCCCCTTGCTTTGGTACCCATTACAACCTGTAGTGACAGTGGAGCACATGGCTGTCAGAGTGGAAGACTGACATTTTGATCACCAGGAATGTAAGATATTTTCACATTTACTTACTCATACTACAGAATATGTTTATTGTGTGTCATTACCAAACACACTATAATTTGATAATGCTTTTGAATCTTAGTCAAACTTCTTCATATTTGTAGGTACATTGAGTACATTGCTAGCTAGCTAAGAATTGAATATAAGCAAGTTTGATGTTATGCTAGCTGTTAGCTTAAAAGTAAGAAAATGTCATTACCATCACGGTCATTACCGCCACACAATGAAGTGTGGTGGTAATGACAACGTGTGGTGGTAATGACAAAGATATCTGTTTATAGCTTTTTTTTTTTTGATAACATTACTTGTATGTATATGTATATGTAAATATATGTTGTGTCTCATTTATAACTGATATTTATTGTTATTTATTTATTTATTGGTTTTTGTATTTGTTTATGCTAGTGTCTTCACCATGGCACCTAAATCAACAGGCCAAAGGTCAAAATCATACAGAGACAGACTTAAAGATGATCCAGAACAATATCAAAGATACTTTCAAAAAGAAAAAGAGCGGTATAAAAAGAGAAAAGAGACGGGTAAGCTGCAATGCATATCTCAGCTGCCCAAATGCACACAAAGATATAAAAGGCATCAATGGCGAATCAATCAAAGAAACAAAAGAACAAACGATAAGCAAATATGAAATATGGATGACTACCTAACAGTGAATAGGCCACCAGTGTCACCAACACAACAACCTGAGCAACACAATGCTGTCCCTGTCCCTATTGCCAGATGTGAAAGTCCCAATCAGCCTACACCACAAGAAACCCCACAACAAAGAGGACGAAAAAAGGTGAACAGAAACAGAAGTAAAGTCTACAGAGATCTGTGTGAAGCCAACCTGATGTTGGAGAGAGCAAAACGAAATATGGAGAAATATAAAAAACGATATGAAAGACTGTCAAATAAGCTCAAACCACAAGAATCGCCACAATCAAAATCAGAACAACAAATGAAGTCAAAGAAATGTGATCTCAGGAAGACACTATATTGTTCCACAATACTCTAGTGTCAGAGCTGCGAGACACCAACACTAAAGAGAAGCAAGCAATTTCAAAGATTCTAAGGGGGGGAATTCTGAAAAAGTACAAGTTGGTGTATCTGGCTCAAAAGGAACTTGGATTCTCTGCAAAGATGATGCGGAAATACAGAAGAGGAACTGGACTTCAGAAGAAACATGCAAATGCATTGCCTCTCTCTACCAGGACAAAAGTCAAAGAGTTTCTGGAACGTGATGATAACTCAGGGGCAACAACAGGGAAGAGAGACACATTGATGCAGAAGAAAGTGAAAATGCAAAAGCGCTTTCTGAATGAAACGTACAGTCTTTGGCGGAAATTCAAGAATGAACATCCACAGCTCAAGATTTCCTATAGTAAGTTATGGAAAACCTGCCCATTTTGGATAGTGAGGCCAACCGTCCGTGATAGGGACACATGCTTGTGTAAAACACATGCAAACACTCAACTGATGGCTGACAAACTGCTCCATCACAAAGTGCTAAAGACTAGCAACATTAAGGGCTAGATCCACAAAGAATGGATTGCACAGTGCTAGTTGCACCCTACTTACAATTCATTATAAATAGAAAATGGGGGACCTGGTGTAAACAAGACGAAAGTCTTTCTCTGGTCTGCATCTCCTTAACAATTGTGTGTATTGAGCCTTACTGTATTGTACCCATTCTGCAATCTGTTAATAACATTTTCAATCAGTTAAGACTGAGGAGATGGTGTTTGACCCCAGAGGTGTTGGGGACCACAGGCCTGTGGTCATTCACACACAGTCCATCTCGCCGGTCTCTTCATATAAATATCTTGTGATTTTTGTCAATAACACACTAACCTGGAACACCCATGTAGATAGCCTGTGTAGCAGACTACAACAACGACTGCACTTTCTACGTGGCCTTAGAGTTCATGGTGTAGATAAAAAATGTTTGTTACTTTTCTACCAATCTGTATTAGAGAGTCTCATCAGATACGGTATTACAGCTTGGTTTGGTAACCTGTCTGTACAATTAAAGTCCAAACTGGTCCGTCTGATGCAGACTGCATGGAAGATCATAGGGGTGAAAGGTCACCCATCCCTGCAGTCTATTTTTTAACAGGCTACTCTAAGGCAAGCCAATAGAATAGTCTCGGACCCCTCCCATGTCTTACATGCCGAGTATGAGCTACTGCCCTATGGGAGAAGGTTTAGAGTTCCACGCTCTAGACTAAATAGGTTTAAAAACTCCTTTATTCCGATCTCAGTGAAACTTTTAAATAGTGCCAGATAAAGGGCAACTATCGAATAACTGATATTTGGTTGTTATATTATTGATATTCAATAACCGATATTTGGGTTTTTTGGGTATACTATTATATTATACTAGTATATTTGTGTATACTATTCTAATGTGGTGTTGCCAGACATCCTGCTGTGCAGGTACTTTACTAGACATGTTGTGTAGGCTATTATTGTTAGGCCGATTTATTGTGTTCTTATTTTGTTATATAGGATGGCCTAAAGATGTGTTTCCTGTTTATGTTCATTAAGATGCATTAAGTTATGTATTTGTCAACTTGTCAATGCAATTAAACTTTCAAATTTAGTTCTGCCTTCTTGTCTATTCTCAGTCCTTGCCCCACAATGTTGGAATGAACTACCCACCCCAGTTAGGACAGCCGAAACCCATCCAATCTTTCGCCGTCGACTAAAGACGCACTTCTTCAATCATTATCTGAAATCTAAATCTTGTCTTCTTTTTAAGATTTTCCCATTAACAGTTTTAAAACACATGGTGACAACCAACCCCATAGTGTGTGACAACCATCCCCATGATGGGGTTGGTTGTCACAATGTGTCAGAGTGTCTTTGATAGGTGATTAACTCTTTGTTACAATACTTTGGAAAATGAGAGGGATACACATTTCAAGCCAACATCTTAAGCTTCAATTTAATGTAGGAATGACTATTGAAAGATGTTTTGATTATGAGCAATTCACACTAGAGTAAAAAGTGTGACAACGTCCCCCGTTCTCCCCTAATATGGTATAGAATGGAAATTGTGCTGGTCCCAGAGCCCCAACTGATTACTAAAAGACATATGATGCTCAATGCCTCTGTCTGGAAACAAGTATGCTCCCTCATGGAGAAGAAGATGTAGGCATGTTAAAAGAACAAACCTCTTACTGTTAAAGTATGTTGTTTGAAACCATAAAGGTTGTCAGTGTTTTTTTTAGATGGTTTCTTAGATGTTCCTATCCTGTTTTAACAGTTGTTGATAATACCTATGATTCTGATGTTGTGTTACTGTATCCATGAATGAATTCAATAAATCTATCTAAATGTCATTCCCATCACATTTCGTCATTACCACAACAGTACGTCATTACCAACACATGACATATTTCTTAACAAATTTGTAACAAATAGTTTAAATCTGACATTTTCCTACATGTTTTCCTATATTACAAGCCCTCCCTTAACATTTTATGTATGAAAAACAAGAGTCATGGACCTGTTGTTGTAGTAATTGTATCTTTCTTGACAGGATCTAGCAATATATTTAAAAGGCTGCATATTTAAAGATCTAAAGCATGTTTAAATTCAAGTAAAATATTTCAAACCACTAATACATCAGAAGTAAGGTATAATGTTACATAAATGCCTTAAAAGCACAAATGTTTTACTTTTTTTTTTACATTTTAAAGAGTTATTTGGTAACGTGATGGTAATGACAATGTTCTCTGACATTCTAGGAAAAGTGTTAAATATATTAAATTCCATAAAGTGATGTTTACAACAATGTTCATATTATGATTCCTGACAAAATGACTATAAAGCTTAATTGATAATTTAAGGTTTTATGCAATTTTATTTTTGATAAATAGATTTTCCCAAAAGTGCCCAAAATCAAATAAACGCCCATATATGGAATATATATGTGGAAAGTCACAGCACTTTGCGAGCGTCTAGTGCAGGGGTGGCCAACCCGTGGCTCGCGAGCCGCATGTGGATCTTTGCCCGTCAATGTGTGACTCTTGCATATTTTTTTTTTTTTATAATATTATAATATTTTTATTTATTATTTATTAATTAATTAATTAATTAATTTTTGTCACTCAAACCTGTGGTAAACCTCATATTTTTATAACCTGTTCCACCCCAGGTGAAAATCTGCATAAAATGTATACCTAGGTAAATGGAATATTGCTCCACTTCTACAAGGGCTATTTGCATATTCTTGGTATCTAGGAACATCTATGGACCTCAATGAATGTATTCTCAGTGTCAGAAATATTGTGTCTATTACTAGGCTTGCTTAAATTGTGATGAAACAAAGGAAAATATGAATTATGATTTTTCTTTTCATCTTTGACAGTGAATAAAACCATGATAATAATGACCAAACTTAAAAAACTGCCACTGAGCTCATTCAGTACCCTCTTGAGATCATGTGTACAAAAGATCTAAGGAAATTAATAAAGGGAAGATGATCAAACTGAAGGTTCTGTATATACAGTACTGAATTCTCCCATCCGGACCAATGCAATTTGAAATATTATTATAGAATATAGAATATATGCTTATACATTACCTTATTATAGCCAATTCGCACATTTATATATATATATACATATAGTATCTTTCAAATGGCCGAGTTCAATTTGGATATAGTATCACCAGGCGTGCATAATAACAGATACTGATATTTACTGTAATCGACTGTACTATTTTATTTCCCCCACAGTGTAACCATTTTGAAACTAATTTCAGCTCTAATTCTTCCTACATGGTAACAATAGTGTGGGGAAACTGACTGCGTTTCAATATTTGTCAAAAACGTTACCTTTTGTAGCTTATTATCGCAAATCATAACAATTATTGACATAATTCATTCAGAACACTGAACTTTGAACCCCCATAGAACTTGCCAGGAAGTGTAGATCGGAGACATTTCAATGCTGGCAGATAGCTAGCGATCTCCTCTACAAAATGGCAGCAAAAAAGCTTCAATTCCCATGGTTCAACATTTCCATTTCCGGTTCCGCAAATAGAAAACTTAAAATGATATAAGTACACTTTTAACCTATTGCTAAACTATTGCCAACCTAACGTTTTACATTCTACATGTATTTGTGACATAGTAGTGATGTTAATACTTGAAAACGGTTGATTTTAAAATCACAAATTATTTTGCATCTTCATAAAAATATGCCTATAATTTAATAAGGTCAAAAGGGGTCGGTACCGACCCCGTCGAGTGGAACAGGTAATTATATAGTTTACACTGTTTATTTTTCTCATATTTCTCATATAAGCTGTCGGGTCATCTGACCCGTTCCGGCGGGAATCAGTGAGATTTTCTCCATGGCTGTGCTAGTGTTAAAATGGCAGTTTTGTTCTAATAAAGACATTCACTTGCTCAGCCATGGCCTTGTGTCCATGTGTCAGTTTGTTGCATGCTTTTACTGCAGTAGACCAGCAGAGGGCAGTAGCCTGAAAAGAGTGCACACACAGAGAAGAGATTTTGATGTATGGACCGGTGAGAATTTGTATCATGTTCTTATTGATCAAATAATATTTCTAGCTGTTGATGATGAATGAAATGAAATACAGTTAGATATCTAGCTAGCAACTAGCTAGCTAGCTAGCCATTGTGTAATGTTAGCCAATCCACCTCCAACCTCTTCACCATTAATTCCTCCAAAGAGGGTGTTAATGAAATTTTTCTCACTAAATATGTAGAAAAATAAATACATGCGTAAAATAATTGTATGCAACACTGTGCCTGCATCATGTCAAAACGCCATATCCTGATTGATCCAGCCCAGCCTTCTACATCTAAGAAGCTGCATTGCCCCACTAACTGGGAACTCTGTGCTCTCTACCAAGTGGAAACAAGGGAAGCTTTGCAATGCCCTGCCCGCTCGAGCAAGCCACCACTAGGCAGTGGTTATGTGTCATTGGTCAGGCATCTTCTTGAATTTCAAGAATACCTAAACTGGACCTAAACAGGCTCACCAAGTTACTGCTGCTAGCCTGTACAAGCTACTGCCCCTCAAGTTTTCAAGTTTCAAGTTTCTTGATTAGTTGTCATACAAAAATACAGAATACTTTTATATGAAATGCTTTTTTCTGTTTTGCTCCTGAGAGTGTGCTAGATAAAAAACATTGCTGTTTAAACAGGCCTTTGGGTAATGTTTGAGCTTCTCCTCCAGGTATAAAATATGTCTTTTTTCTTTTCTTTTCTCTGTGATGCATTGTGTTTTTGTTCTGTCTCTTATCACTTGAATGGTTCTTGGTTTTTATTTTTATATTTTATATTTTATTTCTGCTGTATGTAAAGCACTTTGTGAGTTCTCTCTGTGAAAAGTGCTATATAAATAAACTTTACTTACTTACTTACTTACTTACTTACTTACTTACTTACTTACTTACTTACTTACTTACTTACTTACTTACTTACATATATACAATATACAATATAGCAGGGGTCAGCAACCTTTTTGACATGGAGTGCCTGTTTGAAATATAGTTGTAACTAGTGTGCCTCAACAATATTCCATGCATCGTCATTTATTTTTCTCATAATCAGGTATTTCTTATGATAATTTTTACATTATTACATCATTATTGTTATTGTTATTATTAACAATATTATTATGATGGTTGTATCAACCCTAAATCAATGCAGACAAACAGCTGCATACAGTGCGACCATTTCACTCACATTTGCCCATTCATTTTTGGACACATCACACACCGGTGTGTGTACTGTACGTGTGCTGTCATAGCTCCACCTACAGGCCTAATGGAGAACACCAGGAGAACACCAGGATGTGAATGGAGGGTGAATGTGAGGTATATCGTGTAAATAAGTTTTGATTGATCGCAAGACTACACTGTAAAAAAAATTATAATAATAAGTTACCAAAACTTACAAATATTGAGTTCAGTTACTGTGCATTAAGGTTTTCAGTTTTCAATCCATAATAAGTTAACAGAAAAATAAGTACACAACCACATTATTTCAACCTAATAAAACTATGTTTATTGTCATTGTTTTAAGAACACAAGTTGACTTGGTAATAAAAATTGCTTTTAACATGTGCAATGTTCAATGAAATAGAAAAATAAATAATAAAATGTGTTGATTAATCCCACTGGTCACAATGGTGACGTAATAATGTTTTTGTTATAAGGCTCTGCAAATGTTACTGAATGATGTAGCAATGTATTTCCAGCTAAATTGAAATAATAAACAAATAAAGGGTCTCAATTAAATATGTGGTAGTAAAAAGAACCTGTGGGAGGATTTCAACAAGATGCGACAACAGTGCAAAATATTTCACTATAATATTTCAAAGCAAAAAAAATGCAGGCACGCGTGCCTAGGGTTGCCTACCCCTGCGATATAGAGTAGAAAAAAATTTGTAACTGAGTTACAATACAATATAAAGTACAATGCAGAAATGGGATGATGTACAATTTAGGGTAAGGTGCAATGAGGTATGAGTTGTAGTGCAAATATCTTTACCAATAAATATAAATATAAAGTGTGTTAAAGTGTCTAAAGTGGGTAAAGTGGGTGCTACAGTGAGTTGTTTATTTAAAGTGAGTGTGTACGTGTGGATGTGTGTGCTGTGAGACCCCCTCCTCGGCCTGACACCGCAAGGGGTTAAAGTAGCTGCAGTCTGTCGGCAAGAGTTCTGTGATTGTGCGAGTGTGAATGATTGAAAACTTTATTAACAGATTGCAGAATGGGTACAATACAGTACGGCTCAATACACACAATTGTTAAGGGGATGCAGACCTGAGAAATACTTTCGTCTTGTTTACATCAGGGCCCCCCATTTTCAATTCATCAGGTATATGACATACACATGAGTCATACAGATAGTCAGTACTGCTACATCTATACATTTATGACATACCAGATTTGCAAATACAGTACTGTTTGTGATACAAAAGGCGTAGAAACTGTACATTGGAGGAGGTTGGGTGGGGTTGTGTGGGGGGGGGTTGGGTACATTGGGATATTGACAACCAGACTGGGTAATTTACATTGGAGGTGGTTGGGGGGGGGGGGGGGGGGGGGGGAGAAACACTGTATAAACAAGCAAAACTGTACATTGGGGGGGGGGGGGGAGAAACACTGTATAAACAAACAAAACTGTACATTGGGGGGGGGGGGAGACACTGTACAAACAAGCAAAATTGTACATTGGACTATTGACAAAACCATACTAGGTTTGACTCCACCTGTCTGGAGATCCTTGATGCCGTCGCTCCATTAAAAACCAGGCGCTCCAAACCTAAACCTGAGCCCTGGTTGAACGACAGCACTCGTGAAGCCAGACGAGAGTGCAGGAGGGCTGAACGACAGTGGAAAAAGGACAAGCTGCAGGTGTCTTTCGACATTCTGAGGGACAGCTGGTGTAGATATCAGCAAACTGTTAAAGGAAAACTCCAACATTTTGGGAAATTAGCTTATTTAACATCTTCCCTGGAGTTAGACAAGAAGATACATACCTTTTTTGTCTCTGTGCGTGCATTTAGCTTAGGGAACAGTCGCTCCGTTAGCGTAGCTTAGCTTCATCACTGGAAGTGGGGGGGTTTTAGAGCCTGACGTTCCCTACAGTGCCCTACAGTCACCAAATACACTCCAAATACAACTCCAAATCTTTCTGTAAACATGTTGTGACCTGTGTATTTACCACGTGGAGAAATAAAAAATAATTGAATTCGACAATTACGTTTTTCTAAGCAGATATACTCGGAACTATTTTTTGTCGAGCGACTCCTCTCTGCGCGCAGTCAGTTATTTCTACGTGGAAGCCGTTTTTGTTTACATTCTCATTCATTCAAAGGATCCGAACCGATTGAAGTTTATGGATACCATGACTTAAAATCCTCTTACCTTGACGATTAAAAGCCTCCCCAATTTAGAAAACAGTAATCCAATGGCTGGTATTGATAATATACTACTAACTACTGTATGCTCGGAGCTAACCGGAGCTAATACTAAAGCTAATATAATGAATTCCTTTCTGGGGGTTTTCAAAATAAAAGAGCGACGTCTATAGCAGCAGAATACGTTTATTTTGTACATTATCTAACGTTAACACGAACCTAAACTAACTTTAGGTTAGTTGTAACGTTAGTTTAGGTTCGTGTTAACGTTAGATAATGTACAAAATAAACGTTTTCCGCTGCTGATTTTAAGTCATGGTATCCATAAACTTCAATCGGTTTGGATCCTTTGAATGAATGAGAATGTAAACAAAAACGGCTTCCACGTAGAAATAACTGACTGCGCGCAGAGAGGAGTCGCTCGACAAAAAATTGTTCCGAGTATATCTGCTTAGAAAAACGTAATTGTCGAATTCAATTATTTTTTATTTCTCCACGTGGTAAATACACAGGTCACAACATGTTTACAGAAAGTTTTGGAGTTGTATTTGGAGTGTATTTGGTGACTGTAGGGCACTGTAGGGAACGTCAGGCTCTAAAACCCCCCCACTTCCAGTGATGAAGCTAAGCTATGCTAACGGAGCGACTGTTCCCTAAGCTAAATGCACGCACAGAGACAAAAAAGGTATGTATCTTCTTGTCTAACTCCAGGGAAGATGTTAAATAAGCTAATTTCCCAAAATGTTGGAGTTTTCCTTTAAGGCTGAAAAAACAAAGCATTTTTCTGATATCATTTTAAACAACTGCCACAAGCCTCGTGTTCTTTTTAAAACGATTAATTATATTCTTGATGTCCACCAGTCTGTTTGTCTTGAAGCTTCCACTGAAACATGTGAGCTTTTTATTCAATTTTTTATTGACAAAGTTGCCAACATTAGAGCTAGCACGTCCACCCCTACTTGTGACCATTCGACTACTACTGCCACCTGCCCTGCCACCTTTAGCCAGTTTGTCCCTTGCTCAGCTAGAGGACATTATGACCCATATGAAGCCCTCAGGCTCCCCCCTAGACGTCCTCCCCCCTCACCTTATCAAAGAGGTCAGCAGGGTCATAGGACCAAATGTCCTAACAATTATGTACAACAGCCTTATTGATTGATTGATTGAAAAGTTTATTAACAGATTGCAGAATGGGTACAGTACAGTACAGCTCAATACATACAATTGTTAAGGGGATGCAGACCAGAGAAAGACTTTCGTCTTGTTTACATCAGGGTCCCCCATTTTCAATTCATCATAACATATATGACATACATGACATACAGATAGACAGTACTGCTACATCTATACATTTATGACATATCAGATTTGCAAATACAGTACTGTTTGTGATACAAAAGTGTCCAGAAAAGGAGTGTATATACATTTGGCATAGAAACTGTACATTGGAGGAGGTTGGTTGGGTGGGGTGGGGTTGGGTGAGGGCTGTACATTGGAGGTGGGGGGGGGGGGGGGGGGTTGGGAAGGGGACACACATACATTTTACACTGTACATTGGAATACTGACAAAGCCTTACTTGGTCATTTACTGTACTGTGATATACCTGTACATTTTAAACATGCTGTGGTGCAACCGCTTATTAAAAAGCCTAGCCTGGACGCCTCTGTCCTCTCTAATTTTAGGCCTATCTCCAAGCTCCCGTTTTTATCCAAAATTTTGGAAAAAATTGTACTTGTCCAACTAATGTCTTTCCTTGACACACATGGCATTCTGGAGGTCTTCCAATCTGGTTTTAGAGCACTGCACAGTACAGAGACTGCACTTTTAAGAGTTTTTAATGATATCCTTCTCGCCACTCCCTTATTCTCGTACTTTTAGATCTCACTGCTGCCTTCGACACAGTGGATCACAATATTCTGCTCTCCCGTTTGGAGCACTGGGTTGGCATTAAAGGCCAAGCCCTGGGCCCTCATTCATCAACATGACGTAGAAAATGTTCTATTTCCATACTTAAGCACAGAATTTAGAATCTGTGCACGCACAAAAAAAACGGGATTTATCACACGTGCGTACACAGGTTCTACGCACACCTGTCTTGATAAATATGACTTTGATCCTACGTTTGAGCTTGTGCACTGTTTTAAGTATTTGCATACCAGAACCGCCCCGATTAACCATATACGGTAATGGAATACCCCCATGAAATGTGGAAAAATGGACTAAGCCGAGGGAAGCGTGTTATGTGACAGGCTGACAGACGTGTACACGTACGGTGATGTCGGATATGATATCTATTAACCATTGCTGCCTGGGCAGCGCAAACACTAATAAAGACCGTGCTGGAATATGACTGCCTTTTCCCGTTTTGTTTGATTAATACCCAGGGATTAAAGTTCTCCTCAATTTTATTCCAAATCGCGACGGATTTTCCGTAAATTTTCTACCTGCTGCATATGATTTCTAGAGGCATACAATCTATTTTGATGTCAGTATTGGGTAGCCTATATAAACAATAATACGAGAGCATATACAAGAACAATGAATCTATGTATGATGTAGCCTGCCTTTCAATACATGAACTTGAATTCCATCATGTTTGTGTGCGGGACTCACAAGGCTGTTGTCACAATGGGTGGTACCGGTACAGTAATAACAGTCTACACAATATCACGATGGACCATGCCATGTAGCCTATGTTCTATTATGACATGATCTGTGACGACAAATGTTCTAGAATGTTTGATTAAGATATCATACTCTGACAGCATGCCTATGATCAACAAAAACGCGAACTTGAATCCCATCATCATATTTACATAGTCTGTCCACTATCTGGTGTCATTGCAATGCGTTTTTTATTCTTTCTTATACAGTAAAAAGGGGGAAGAACACTATATCGTGGGTGTTCATATGACTTGTATTCTGCTTACAGCTTCGAAATTCCACTTGTTTCGTTTAACGTAAAGCCTTTTAAATATAATCAAAATGTTCCCGTGTTTCTGCGGTCTGTGCGCAAAATAATAACGAGTTGAGCTACGCGGAGCGCAGTCAGTCAGTACACCCTGTATATTCCGATAACGCTATGTAAACCATGCTGCATTCATTCTGAGAGAAAGATCTATTATTCCAAATGCTATTTATAGGGTTTTGACCATAATTACACTACTGTTGCTATTTTACAATGAACTATAATGAATTACGGTTCATACAGAACATGCCAGTGTTGAAACTAATGCACAGAAGCTCATTTCCTTTGTAGTAAAATCCAAACATAAGATCATCAAAGATCTAATCAAACTGTTGTGTAAAAGTCTTAAAGAAACAGTCAAAATGGAACAACAATCAAAATAATGTGTTATATTTAGAGAAAACAGCTGCTAAAGTCAGATTAGATTACTCTGCCCTTTTGGGTGAATTTGCATACAAAGTGTGGGCAACAGCCTGTATCGGTCCTGTGAGAACAGCTGAGTAGACAAGGTTCAAACCAAGACAATAGAGGAACTGTTTACAACCACTGTTTATGCAATCAGCCACCTGGGTGAGATAGGGGGTGTGTAAGAACAAAGGGCAGGAAATTCTAGAGAAACATGTCTCCTTTTAGGAGACATCAAAGGGCCAACTGGTCTGCCAAAGGCAATGATTAGGTCACATATTGATGGCTACATGTGACCATCAAAGGTCTGATGACACACACACATAGACACACACACACACACACATTCACACACACACACACACACACACATAGACACACACACACATAGTCACACACACACACACACACATAGTCACACACACACACACACATTCACACACACACACACATTCACACACACACACACACACACACACAGAGAAGATCTCCAAACAAGCTAACTATTTCCTGGTATATTGTTCTTGAATTCTGAAGTCATTGAAGTAAGTTAAAATCATACTTAAAGTAGGTAATTAGTTAATGTGCCTGTTCTGTTTTCATTTATGTTCATTATGATTAATTGATTGTTCTATGTATTGATTTGTATTCTATTAAGCTAACAGAATGATTAGATTTGTTAGATATTTTCTGAAAGTCAGTAGACTTAGTGATAAAGAAATATCTCTGTGGGCAATTGTAATTCAAATATAGATATAAGGAAATGAAAATAATGCAATGTTTAAGGTAATCAAATCAAATCAAATCAAATTTATTTATAGGGCCCGACAACACACGTTAATGTCCCCATGGGCCGTACAGGTCTTCTTTAAACAAGTCAAGAAGACAACATAACAATAAGTCAAGAACAGAACAAGAACACCATAGGGTCCAAACATTTTTTAGATGAATGCAAATAAATGAAAGAATGCAAGCACTCCCAGACATACCCCACGCGAAGGTAAGGAAAAACTCACTAAAACCTAACAATAGGGAAAAAAAGCTCCACAGGCAATGTGGAGGAGAGAAACCTTAGAAGGGCCGTTCAAGGGGGGATCTCCCTTCTTAGATGTCGGTGATAGTAGTGTTGCAGACGGACAGTTGGTAAGCATGCACTCATGTGTGTGGTGAAACACAGATGAGTGCATGCAATAGCAACTGTACATTTTGAAAAATTAAAGATAGAGCTAATAGCGATAGCAACTGAACATTTTGAAAGATTACAGATAGAGTTGATAGCGGATCTATTTGAGGCACAGGGGCGGCGCAAGGGGGGGGGGGAAGAGTTAGAGAGTTCCCATGTTTGTGGTGCTGCAAAGGAGCAGACATGTAGTACCCTGTAGTGCCATGTAGTACCCCGTAGTGCCATGTAGTACCCTATAGTACCCCATAGTGCCATGTAGTACCCTGTAGTATCCTGTAGTACCCTGTAGTGCCATGTAGTACCCTGTGGTGCCTTGTAGTTCCATGTAGTGCCATGTAGAGCTATGTAAGCCATGTAGTACCCTGTAATGCCATGCAGTACCAAGTAGTACTCTGTGGTACCATGTAGTACCCTGTACCCTAACTAAACTACCCTATAGTAAACTACCCAGTGGTACCATGTAGTACCCTGTACCATAACTAAACTACACAGATTAATCTAAAGGTCAGTCCCCGACCAGGTGAGATCAAGGTAGGTTGAAGGAGAGAGAGAAAAGATGAGTCTTAAGCAGGGATTTAAAAGCTTCGACAGAGCAGGCGCCCCTGATGACGGCAGGTAATTTGTTCCACAGGTAGGGAGCGCGGTAGACAAAGGCTCTGTGGCCGGCAGATTAGATTGTTAGTATTAAACAAAGGACAGTATATATTGTTGATTGTGTAAGGACAGCCTCCGTTTGCAGTTATGTGAAGGGGGTTGGGCTATTAAGCCAAACCCCTATTTTTCAAATACCAGCTTAGCAGACCTGGGATTGGAGGAAAGAATATGATGATGTCATCAACTCCGAGACACTGGGCCTTGGGGATATAATGAGGTGGGATGGGGGAGAGGAACTCTGAAACAACCCAACCACAGGACAAGACCTCTCCACCATCTCATCCACAAAGCAAGGCGGCAAGGACAAGGAACTTCTTGGAGGGAAAACCAAGTCTTTGTTATCAAACAGAGACTTTCAACAACTCAACAACTAGCATTCTCTTCTTTAGTCTGGTTGTATCACTCACGGCATAGTGTTTGTGATCACAACTATAGCATTTTCTTATTGTAATTTGTATACACTCTTAAACTTTCATTAAACAACTGTTATACTATTTTTCCTCCTAATTCCTTCTGCCTGCACCACTCAGTTTGAAGAGAAGTGATTCCCAGAGCTTTAAAAGTATTGAATCACAACGCAGAGTACTAACCAACCCGGTTCTGAACAAGAGCAGAACAGGACAGCTTGGGAATCCACTTCATTTTGGTGCCGTACTTTAGAATCAGAGCGCTCGTGTTATCACCACAACAAAAGATATATATTTTTTTTTTCTACACGCCGGTCGACGAGGAGAACAACTGATCGATCGATCGTCTTCAAGTAACTGGAGAAGTTACTAAGAGGTGAGTGTGATGATGTTTGGGTGCTCTATTCGAACCACGGAGGGGGTTGCTAAGAATTTAACCTCATGTAAGCATGATGTAAGGGAAAATTGAATTGAATGTTCTGGCTGGGGAGGGCGGCTCTGTAAACACCGTGCGTCGTATTTTCTAAAGTAGAGATTGAGCACACCGTGCGTGGTACATTTTAAAGTAAAATTTTAGCACAATAAACGGAGCGCCGCTGCCAGTCGGAACAAGTAAGGGAGTAGGAACATGTCTAGATTCGTGCTCAGGGTTGAACCAAGGTAAACAAGTGTGCGTCGTATGTCTTAAGGTAAGGGCTTAAGCACACCGTGCGTCGTATTTTCTAAAGTAGAGATTGAGCACATATAGGTCTAGTTTGACCTTGGGCACGGCGGGCGTGTTAAAATTAGACGGCGTTAGGCTGTAACAAAAAATAGTACTTACGCGCTGCTGTGCGGCGTTCGAGAGACGGTAATGTGCGTGAATGCTGATTTTGTATTTTTTATTTGTGTTAGGAAGTGTGTATGAATGTATAGTTGGCGAATGTTTATGGTTAGGAGTGATTGGTGGGACGTGTGAGAGTATAGTTGTGTTATTATGTAATTTAAGTCACCGGTTGGCCGTGGGGAAATGTTATGGTAACGCCGGTTTTCCGGGGCCCGGGGAACGCAGCAGCAGTTAGCTGTTGTATTAGCCTCTGAGGCGCCGGAAGATACGGCGGACAAATAAACATAGGTTCAAATGTATAAGGTCGATCGATAGTGTCTTGAGATTACGGGGATGTGTAAGGCACTTAAAAGTTTTCATATTCGTGGCGGATAAAATAGATGTGTAATGTTTAAGGTGATTGGGATTATCTAGACGGGGACCCGGAAGTCGTTCTAAGCTCGCCGGTGGAGACGACAGAGGGGTCAAACTAGTGTTTTGCTGTTATGTTTTTATATTTCTATTTAGATCACTACACTGGCGTTTTGAGGGAAATAGGATTCTGTTGTGGGGAATGTGGTGTTGTATTAACATTGCGAGGTGTCGGCCCGCGCGGCGGGACGGGTCGTTGGGGAACGTTTTTATGGGATCATGGGAGAAGCTAAGCTAATGCTACCTAGCCGCGCTAACGGCTAAAGCGGTCGCCGGTTGTGACGTCATAAGGGTGCGCGGTCTGACGGCCTACGCGCGCTGGGTTGAAGCTAACGAAGCTAATATGCTAAGCTAACTGTGCTGACGTCATGGCATGACGGGGCTCTCGGGATGTCTCGCGATGGGACGGCCATCTTGGTAGGGGCGCCGAGCGTCCATCTTGGTAGGGGCACCGAGCGTCCATTTTGGTAGGGCGCCGAGCGTCCATCTTGGTAGGGGCGGCGAGCGTCCATTGTTAAGGGGAAGGGAGTTTTTAGATAAGACTGAGGCAAGAGACAGGGAGGATATGGTTTCGCTCACAGACGTGCATTGACTCTCCAGTCTCTCGCTCCCCCTCTTCTCTTTTCCCCTCTCTCTCTCCCCCCCTCTCTCCTCTCTCTCTCTCTCTCTCTCCTCTCTCTCTCTTCTCTCCACTCTCTCTCTTTCTCCCACATTCTCCTCCTCTCTCTCTCTCTTCTCTCTCTCTCTCCCTCTCTCACCTTCCCTCCCTCTCTCTCCCTTCTCTTTCTCTTTCACCCCCCTCTCTTCTTTCTTTTCCCTCTCACCTCTCTCCCTCCCCTTTCGCCCCTCTCCCTCTCACCTCCTCCCTCCTCTCTCTTCTTCTCTCCTTCACCCCCCCTCTCTTTCTTTCCTCTCTCTCGCCCTCCTCTCTCCCTCTCCCTCTCACCTCCCTCCCTCTTTCCCTCTTTCTCTCTCTCTCTCTCTCTCTCTCTTTCTCTTTCTCTCTCTCTCTCTCCCTCTCACCTCCCCTCCCTCTCTCTCTCTTTCTCTTTCTCTTTCACCCCCCCCTCTCTTTCTTTCCCTCTCACCTCTCCTCCCTCCCTCTCCCTTTCCGCCTCTCTCCCTCTCCCTCTCGCCTCCCCTCCCTCTCTTTCTCTTTCTCTTTCACCCCCCCCCTCTCTTTCTTTCCTTCTCTCACCCTCCTCCCTCCCTCTCCCTTTCACCTCCCCCCTCTCTCCCTCTCCCTCTCACCTCCCCCCCTCTTCCCCTCCTCTCCCTCTCTCTCTTTCTCTTTCACCCCCCCCTCTCTTTCTTTCCTTCTCTCACCCTCCTCCCTCCCTCTCCCTTTCACCTCTCTCCCTCTCCCTCTCACCTCCCCCCCTCTTTCCCTCTCCCTCCCTCTCTCTCTCTCTCTCTTACCCCCCCCCTCTCACTCACTCCCCTCATTCCCACACCGCCTCTCTTCCATATATTTCCCCCCCCCTCGGCCCCCCCGAAACGCTTCTCTTTCTCTCCTAGTTTAGGGCCTGTATATAGAGGTTTTTTTATGGGTTTCAAACGCAGGTGTAGTGCTAGGTATATTGTTTATTGCTGTTTACTGTAGGGTTCAAAGGCGGTAGGTTGAGTTTGGGACTTATTATGCGTATGTTGTTGTTCCATATTCAGTTTTATTGTTGTTTTTAGGGAATTTCTAGTGCTGGCAGTGGTATTGGCTGGCGTTGGCGCTACGCTTTGTTCGACAAGGCGCTCGTACTTCTTTCCTTACATTTGGACGGGCTCCGTGTCAGTTCATGTTGGTGGGCCGTAAGTTGGAGCATAATTACTCTGCTCGGCTGCGCCTGCGATGGGGGTGTGGGTAGGCAGTTCGTCGTGGCTCACTGTCTGCCTCCACGCTTTGTGCGCTGTGTGCGACTCGTCGGTGCTCGTTGTCACACTGCGCACATTTTTCATTTGACCAGGGGTACGGGGACTGCTAAACGTCGTGGCGGGGGTGGGCTCGCTGTCTGCCACCGCGCATTAACGGGGGTGCGCTATGCGTGCACTCGTCAAAGGCTCGCTGCCACACTGCGCGCGTCGAATTATATTGTGTGTGGGTATTTGGGTGACTGGTTACGGTGGTGTCAGAGGTGCTGTATGTGTGTGGCGGTGGTTGTGAGTGGAATGATCTTTGATTATCCTTGAGTAGGGGGCCCGGGGTTTTGCGTTCCAGGTTCGAAACTGGGGGTGATGCCGTGGGCCACAGGACGAGTTGGCCAGTGGAATGTCATTGGTCGGCAGGATTTTCAATGTGGGGATGGTGTCGGCACCGGTGGTTATGAACGGGTTGTGTGACACTGTTCTAAATGCACGGGGACTTCAGTGACATAAGGCACTGAAAATTGATTTCTGTTCCCGTGAGAAGCGCGTTATTTAACACCTAAAGGGTTAGGTGTTACGGGGGAAATATAGTAACTGTGTGAGAGATTATGAATGGAAAATATGTATGTTACTGATATGTATAATGTAATATGAGCGAAATACATACTAGGCTTTCACGGACAGAAATAAATATAGTTACACATACACATAGTCATTTGCAAATAACAATTAGAGTAAAAGTGAGATTATTCACCTAAATTACCATGTCCAATACAGATGTTTAGAAATGATAGGCTGTAAATAACAAATTTCTGATTGACCAACAGAAGGAAACGGCTGATGCGAAATAAGTTCCCCGGAGTTGTGTTAAGGAGGATCATGACAACAGGATTGAGAGTCTGGGTTTCCAATGGAGACAACTGGAAAAAGATTAAGGCTGTGTCATTGATAAATCAAAAACGAAAATTGCACAAATGCTCTCATGTGATCTTAGTATAGGAGATGCCCGACATTCCATGCTTAAAGACAAATGATGGATTGTGAATGGGAAATGTCACTGATAATTAAGTGTATTTTTTGCTTCTCTCTTCACAGCTGCTCCAGGACGGATGGCCAGCGCTGACAATTCCGAACCCCAACAGGGAAATCAAAGAGACTGTTGACAGTCAGGGGGTATAGTATCACAAGACCGAGATTATCAATTCCTGTTTACACCAATATAGAAGTGTGAGTGAGATTAACTCAAGTTTGGTAAAAATAGTTTGAATACAGAGAAACTTGCTTTCCAAACGGTGACGTTACGAGTGTTTGAAGAAAAGGTGAGAATGGAAAATACACAGATAGGAGCAACCGGAGGGTTAGATGCACTGACCATAGAAAGGGTAGACAATCTGTCTATTTCAACGACTGGAGTCGTCACAATAAAAGTGACGAAAAGATGGCCAAAGATATTCAGGCCATTACAGAACCTTGTGGTTAAAGGAGGCCGGTATAGAATGCGTACCCAAATCAAGATAATGCCGATAACCTCTGCAGACATTACATTGACCGAATTGGACGTTAACTTGATTGACTGGAATTTGATCGACTCCCCTCTAGTGTCCAGTGTGACGGAGGGACTGGAAATAATGTCTTTTACTCCGCCACAGGGAGTCGTTGCAGCAAGCGACCCAGAGACAGCTGTATTACCCGAGTCAATCCACGCTGAAGTGTCCGTTGCAGATGACTGCCAGTTAAAGACGTGCCTCCCTCTCGAACAACAGCTAGCCGAGGCTAGACGGGTAGTGGACTATCTCCAAGGCCTAATCCAGTCCACACAGCCCGGAGGGGAGACAGGTTCCAATCGCCTCTCTCCCTCTCCCTCTGGAGAACCAGATGGCCAGAGACGGGCCCAGTTGGGGCCACAAGGGGGTCCCGTGCCGGAACAACAACAAACCCCAATAAGACCACCCACGAGGTGGCAACCACGAGGAAAAGGTGGAGGCAGAGGCAGGAATCCGAATGGCTACCGTGTGCGGCAGGTGCAGTGTTGGACGTGTGGGACCCTCGGACACATTTCTCGGGACTGTGCAGAGCGGGACCATCTATCCACAACAGGGCGTGTTTGTACAGAAACAGGTGGCGGGCCCCTCCCAACCACGGGCCCCTCTCAAGGAACTGTGACTGGACCAAATAGGGGCCCCTCTCAAGGAACTGTGACTGGACCAAATAGGTACGTGGCTTTCTCCTCCGAACAGGCTCCAGGGAACCATGGCGATGATGGCATACCACCAGGACATGTTCTGGGCCCGATGACCCCAGGGTCATCCGGTCACAGGCAACTGACCCACCGGGTCTCACAACCCGGGGGAGACCGCCAGTGTTGTTGGACCTGTGGAGTGAAAGGTCATTTTCAAGGGTCATGTCTGCAGAGGCCACCGGCAGAATAAAATATATGCAACTGACTAGGGTAGAGGTGGGATATATTGAATGATAAAATATGCTCCTAATTAGATTAGAATAAAAATAAAAAATAAAAATAAATAGAGGTGTTAGGTGATTAGATTATGAATGAAAGTTACTAAAAACGGATGTATGGGTGACTGACAAATGCATGTACTAATCAGACTAACAAGAGGATCAAATTATGTTAAACAGTTAATCGATATTAGACAGTGTGATGATGTGACACTGCGGCAGCTAGTGATCAGTAAATTATCCATGCTTGGTCAACATTCAGATTGATCAAAGGGTGGACTGCATGATTAAGAAATTGAAAAGACTCATAGTTGTTTCTAGTATTTTATAGTATTGATAGAAGCGTATTAACAGTTATGAGCAATAGGATAGGTGTTTATTTACTTTTATTTTTACTTCTCTTTTCTAGTGTGTTACGAGCAATTCCTGACTTAGGCCGGGAGCGTACATTTTGTTTATTCATTTGATTTCCCTTTTTGTTTCTTAGTTAAAAATGAGCTCAGAAGAAAAAAGAAAAAGCTCACAAGTTTGGTTTATTTTTTCATTTATTGGTTTGGCAGCGTTTTCTTTGTGTTTTGTTTTCTGTTTTCTTTCTTTCTGTGTGTTTTTTCTTAGGGTACCTGGCAAGCTGGGAGTGATCTCGACACATCAGGACGGGGTAGTATATGTCTGTAAAATGGACTGGGAACAAAGTGAAGGAACATGAGCTAGTTATGGATTTTTGTTTTCCGCCCATTGAATACCCAGTTTTAGGGGCTGGGGGTGTGTCGTGATTGGTGAAAGTGTTGGGAAGCATGATTCTCTGTACATTAATGAAGCTCAATAGGTTTGGTCGCTATTGGCCAAATTAGTCTTGTGTAGGGTGTGAACATGTGCAATTGATAATTGGCTTGTGGTGTGGAAGAGGTGTGTTTAAGGCGGACTGTGATTTGTTGCCATACACACAGGAGTACTGGGAGAGTGGAGGTGTCAGTGCTGACCGTCCGGTCCGGGTGCAGCTGTCCAGAGGACGACGGTAACGATGTTTGAATGTGTATTCCACATCGAGAGGTGGAGGAGTATACTGTTTTGACAGCATAATATAATGAGAGCCATGTGAATTTTTCAGAATTTTGAAATTTTATGATCTAGAAGCCATGAAATATATAGATAAATGATTTGGAAAAAAAAGTTGTCAAAGCTCAGACCAGTAAAGAGAGTCTGAGGGAGGAAAATTATGGAAATTATGGATTCTCAATCAATTGTTGTGGTAGAAGTGACCTGCACTGTCCCCCGAAGCGATATATATTCACTGCAGGATACGGATGGGAGATTGGGGAGACAACAGCCATCGGTACTGTTGATCCAGGACACTGGCTAGTGTCTACCCAGCGGCTCCATGGGGAGCCACAACACTGCGGAGAACCAGGAGACGCCTACCTCTCGGGCCGGGAGAGTCTTGGCCAATGCAGTGACCGAGTCTTGAGGCTTCAGAGGGAAACGACAGACAACCAACGAGGAGACAGGCGGCTAGACCTCAGCAACAACTCCGGCTGTCAACAGAAGCAAGGCCTCAACCATTGACCAGGGGGTCAACCAGCGAAAGGGTCGAGCAGCCAGCGACGACCTCCCCACCGCTGTGACAGCAATAGAAGATACAGCAGGGGGCTCTACCCCCTAATAGAGGTCAACACGAGTCAAGATGTTCTTGACAGAAGATGGGGTGTAATAGAAAGGCAATTTGCTTTCTAAATTCCACCTCCCAGAATGAGGAGTTGCACCCAGCAGTCGTGATACTGCATCAGCTCTGAGCAACAAAGAGGAGGCCGGGTCAAATCTAGAAAACATAGACCCCCCCTCCTCAATGCTCCAAGTCAGAATTTGACAACTCACAGTTGAGACCAATGGAAATTGATCTTGGTACGAGAACAAGTTGTTAAAGACTGTGCACACGATCACAAACTGAAATGGCTAATTTGAATTTTAGGATCTGAGTGTGGCAAATCAGATATATATTTTATCCTAATAAAATGTCTTAAGTGTTTTCTAGATAGTAGTGTGTAGAGATTGATATCTATGTTTGACATATTAAGGATAGGTAAACTATCCAAGTGGGGAACTGTGGTAAAATCCAAACATAAGATCATCAAAGATCTAATCAAACTGTTGTGTAAAAGTCTTAAAGAAACAGTCAAAATGGAACAACAATCAAAATAATGTGTTATATTTAGAGAAAACAGCTGCTAAAGTCAGATTAGATTACTCTGCCCTTTTGGGTGAATTTGCATACAAAGTGTGGGCAACAGCCTGTATCGGTCCTGTGAGAACAGCTGAGTAGACAAGGTTCAAACCAAGACAATAGAGGAACTGTTTACAACCACTGTTTATGCAATCAGCCACCTGGGTGAGATAGGGGGTGTGTAAGAACAAAGGGCAGGAAATTCTAGAGAAACATGTCTCCTTTTAGGAGACATCAAAGGGCCAACTGGTCTGCCAAAGGCAATGATTAGGTCACATATTGATGGCTACATGTGACCATCAAAGGTCTGATGACACACACACATAGACACACACACACACACATTCACACACACACACACACACACACATAGACACACACACACATAGTCACACACACACACACATAGTCACACACACACACACACATTCACACACACACACACATTCACACACACACACACACACACACACAGAGAAGATCTCCAAACAAGCTAACTATTTCCTGGTATATTGTTATTGAATTCTGAAGTCATTGAAGTAAGTTAAAATCATACTTAAAGTAGGTAATTAGTTAATGTGCCTGTTCTGTTTTCATTTATGTTCATTATGATTAATTGATTGTTCTATGTATTGATTTGTATTCTATTAAGCTAACAGAATGATTAGATTTGTTAGATATTTTCTGAAAGTCAGTAGACTTAGTGATAAAGAAATATCTCTGTGTTTATGTGGGCAATTGTAATTCAAATATAGATATAAGGAAATGAAAATAATGCAATGTTTAAGGTAGATTGTTAGTATTAAACAAAGGACAGTATATATTGTTGATTGTGTAAGGACAGCCTCCGTTTGCAGTTATGTGAAGGGGGTTGGGCTATTAAGCCAAACCCCTATTTTTCAAATACCAGCTTAGCAGACCTGGGATTGGAGGAAAGAATATGATGATGTCATCAACTCCGAGACACTGGGCCTTGGGGATATAATGAGGTGGGATGGGGGAGAGAAACTCTGAAACAACCCAACCACAGGACAAGACCTCTCCACCATCTCATCCACAAAGCAAGGCGGCAAGGACAAGGAACTTCTTGGAGGGAAAACCAAGTCTTTGTTATCAAACAGAGACTTTCAACAACTCAACAACTAGCATTCTCTTCTTTAGTCTGGTTGTATCACTCACGGCATAGTGTTTGTGATCACAACTATAGCATTTTCTTATTGTAATTTGTATACACTCTTAAACTTTCATTAAACAACTGTTATACTATTTTTCCTCCTAATTCCTTCTGCCTGCACCACTCAGTTTGAAGAGAAGTGATTCCCAGAGCTTTAAAAGTATTGAATCACAACGCAGAGTACTAACCAACCCGGTTCTGAACAAGAGCAGAACAGGACAGCTTGGGAATCCACTTCACTTGTTGTAATAATATATTCTACCAACGGGCGCCAGGTACGCATGGTCCGAGCTGTGCGTAAATATAAGCACGAAGTCAAGTTCAAGTTGAAATTGATGAATCCCACACTCTGCTTAGAAATGGTCGTACGCACAGCTTAAGCACATATCTGTGCGTAAATCACGTTGATGAATGAGGGCCCTGGAGTTTTTTAGATCATATTTGTCTGAGAGAAGTTTTTGTGTTAGCCTGGGCGACGCTGTATCCTCCACAGCACCTCTCCCCTGCGGGGTTCCCCAAGGCTCAATTCTCGGGCCAATTTTATTTGTGTTGTACCTGCTCCCCTTAGGGCCTATACTCCGAAAGCATGGCGCCTCCTTTCACTGCTACGCAGATGACAGCCAGATTTACATGCCATTAAAAAGAAACACTATCAACCGGGTAAAACCACTATTAGCATGCCTTGATGATGTTAAGGCGTGGCTGGCATCAAACTGTCTTTGTCTCAATGACAGTAAAACAGAGGTCATGGTGTTTGGTCCCAGCAATGGTCATGTGCCTCCTCCTGGTGATTTGGGCCCTCTTGGGCTTTTTGTGAAGCCAACAGTCACCAACCTGGGGGTGAAATTCGATTGTGACCTAAAGCTGGACAAGCAGATCAATACTGTGGTGGGGAAGGAGCTTTTTCCAGCTTAGGAGGCTGTCCAAGGTCAAACCTTTTTTATCCCGTTCCGTTTTTGAAACGGTTATCCATGCTTTTATGACCTCTCGCCTTGATTATTGTAATGCCCTGTACGTGGGCGTCAGTCAGGCCTCCCTCTCTCGTTTGCAGTTGGTGCAAAACGCCGCTGCCCGTCTGCTGACGGGAACGTGAAAGAGGGAGCACATTTCCCCTGTGCTGGCTGCCCTCCACTGGCTTCCTGTGCGTTTTAGGATTGATTTTAAGGTTTTACTGTTTGTTTTTAAATGTTTGAACGGCTTGGCACCGGGGTACCTCTCAGACCTGCTGGAACCCTATGTTCCTCCAAGGTCCCTCAGGTCCTCTGACCAGCTCCTCTTGGCCGTTCCCAAGTCCAGGCTGAAGCTTAGGGGGGACCGTGCTTTTGCAGTGGCAGCCCCAGAGCTCTGGAATGAGCTGCCACTGCACGTTAGGCAGGCCCCCACTCTGCAGGTGTTTAAATCACGCCTCAAAACACACTTATTTGCTCTGGCTTTTGTTTTTTAAACCGTTTTTGAGAGATTGGACTTTTTATGTGACACATTGTACTGTTTTATTATGTGTTTTTATTACATTTTTATGTTTTATCCTATGTTTGTGGACTTGTACAGCACTTTGGTCAACTTTGTTGTTTTAAATGTGCTATATAAATAAAGTGGATTGGATTGGATTGGATTTTTCAAAAACGTTCAAAACTATACTTAGATGGGGATCATCCCTATGTTCCCCGGGTCCTATGTTCCCCGGGTTCTATGTTCCCCGCTTTGATTGATTAATAGATTGAACATTTTATTAATTTTTATTATTTTATTAATTATTAATGTCCGCCTTGTTTCGAACGGTTAAGCTTAGGCCCTCTTTCGAACTGGTTAAGGTTAGAGTTTGGAATCAGGGCTGGTGGTCTAAAACTTTCAATCAACCAATCAATCAAAGCGGGGAACATAGAACCCGGGGAACATAGGACCCGGGGAACATAGACATGCTCCCTTAGATGTACAAAACAAGCATTTTAAGAACAGCATAAACACGTATAATATAGTTTATATCGATTCACGTTAGAATAAGGATGTTATCTTATGATTTCATGTGATAAAAAAGCGTTTAAAGAAATCACAAAACGAACGTTTTTTTACTTCCAGTATTTGAATGAATGGAGAATTTGCGTCGAATATTGTGAACTGTGTGTTGTATAACTGTGAACAATGTGAACTCCCATTGGCTTGAAATTAATGAGTGTTACGTCAGCACCGCCAGTTCCCACGGGAGAATAGGTTTCATTGACAACTGTGTTTCTAGTTGTGCCCCCCCCCCCCCGCGGGGTGAATCTGCTGTATTATTAGTATCGCACTCAAAGGGTTGCTGAAGCCTCGCGCTGTCCTCCAGGTTCTGTCTGGTTAATAGATCGCTGGCTAACAATGCTTTCATACTGAAGGGTTGGATTTCCTTTTTATAACCGAGACCTACATGTTGGTGAGTCACTATGAATGTCATGTATGTCGTGTATGTCATAAATGTCACTATGAATTGAAAACGGGGGACCCTGATGTAAACAAGACGAAAGTCTTTCTCTGGTCTGCATCCCCTTAACAATTGTGTGTATTGAGCCGTACTGTATTGTACCCATTCTGCAATCTGTTCATAAACTTTTCATTCATTCACACTCGCACAATCACAGAACTCTTGCCGACAGACTGCAGCTACTTTAACCCCTTGCGGTGTCAGGCCGAGGAGGGGGTCTCACAGCACACACATCCACACGTACACACTCACTTTAAATAAACAACTCACTGTAGCACCCACTTTACCCACTTTAGACACTTTAACACACTTTATATTTATATTTATTGGTAAAGATATTTGCACTACAACTCATACCTCATTGCACCTTACCCTAAATTGTACATCATCCCATTTCTGCATTGTACTTTATATTGTATTGTAACTCAGTTACACATTTTTTTCTACTCTATATCGCAGGGGTAGGCAACCCTAGGCACGCGTGCCTGCATTTTTTTTGCTTTGAAATATTATAGTGAAATATTTTGCACTGTTGTCGCATCTTGTTGAAATCCTCCCACAGGTTCTTTTTACTACCACATATTTAATTGAGACCCTTTATTTGTTTATTATTTCAATTTAGCTGGAAATACATTGCTACATCATTCAGTAACATTTGCAGAGCCTTATAACAAAAACATTATTACGGTCACCATTGTGACCAGTGGGATTAATCAACACATTTTATTATTTATTTTTCTATTTCATTGAACATTGCACATGTTAAAAGCAATTTTTATTACCAAGTCAACTTGTGTTCTTAAAACAATGACAATAAACATAGTTTTATTAGGTTGAAATAATGTGGTTGTGTACTTATTTTTCTGTTAACTTATTATGGATTGAAAACTGAAAACCTTAATGCACAGTAACTGAACTCAATATTTTTAAGTTTTGGTAACTTATTATTATAATTTTTTTTACAGTGTAGTCTTGCGATCAATCAAAACTTATTTACACGATATACCTCACATTCACCCTCCATTCACATCCTGGTGTTCTCCTGGTGTTCTCCATTAGGCCTGTAGGTGGAGCTATGACAGCACACGTACAGTACACACACCGGTGTGTGATGTGTCCAAAAATGAATGGGCAAATGTGAGTGAAATGGTCGCACTGTATGCAGCTGTTTGTCTGCATTGATTTAGGGTTGATACAACCATCATAATAATATTGTTAATAATAACAATAACAATAATGATGTAATAATGTAAAAATTATCATAAGAAATACCTGATTATGAGAAAAATAAATGACGATGCATGGAATATTGTTGAGGCACACTAGTTACAACTATATTTCAAACAGGCACTCCATGTCAAAAAGGTTGCTGACCCCTGCTATATTGTATATTGTATATATGTAAGTAAGTAAGTAAGTAAGTAAGTAAGTAAGTAAGTAAGTAAGTAAGTAAGTAAGTAAGTAAGTAAGTAAGTAAGTAAGTAAGTAAGTAAGTAAGTAAGTAAGTAAGTAAGTAAGTAAGTAAGTAAGTAAGTAAGTAAGTAAGTAAGTAAGTAAGTAAAGTTTATTTATATAGCACTTTTCACAGAGAGAACTCACAAAGTGCTTTACATACAGCAGAAATAAAATATAAAATATAAAAATAAAAACCAAGAACCATTCAAGTGATAAGAGACAGAACAAAAACACAATGCATCACAGAGAAAAGAAAAGAAAAAAGACATATTTTATACCTGGAGGAGAAGCTCAAACATTACCCAAAGGCCTGTTTAAACAGCAATGTTTTTTATCTAGCACACTCTCAGGAGCAAAACAGAAAAAAGCATTTCATATAAAAGTATTCTGTATTTTTGTATGACAACTAATCAAGAAACTTGAAACTTGAAAACGTGAGGGGCAGTAGCTTGTACAGGCTAGCAGCAGTAACTTGGTGAGCCTGTTTAGGTCCAGTTTAGGTATCTGTCCAAATTCTTGAAATTCAAGAAGATGCCTGACCAATGACACATAACCACTGCCTAGTGGTGGCTTGCTCGAGCGGGCAGGGCATTGCAAAGCTTCCCTTGTTTCCACTTGGTAGAGAGCACAGAGTTCCCAGTTAGTGGGGCAATGCAGCTTCTTAGATGTAGAAGGCTGGGCTGGATCAATCAGGATATGGCGTTTTGACATGATGCAGGCACAGTGTTGCATACAATTATTTTACGCATGTATTTATTTTTCTACATATTTAGTGAGAAAAATTTCATTAACACCCTCTTTGGAGGAATTAATGGTGAAGAGGTTGGAGGTGGATTGGCTAACATTACACAATGGCTAGCTAGCTAGCTAGTTGCTAGCTAGATATCTAACTGTATTTCATTTCATTCATCATCAACAGCTAGAAATATTATTTGATCAATAAGAACATGATACAAATTCTCACCGGTCCATACATCAAAATCTCTTCTCTGTGTGTGCACTCTTTTCAGGCTACTGCCCTCTGCTGGTCTACTGCAGTAAAAGCATGCAACAAACTGACACATGGACACAAGGCCATGGCTGAGCAAGTGAATGTCTTTATTAGAACAAAACTGCCATTTTAACACTAGCACAGCCATGGAGAAAATCTCACTGATTCCCGCCGGAACGGGTCAGATGACCCGACAGCTTATATGAGAAATATGAGAAAAATAAACAGTGTAAACTATATAATTACCTGTTCCACTCGACGGGGTCGGTACCGACCCCTTTTGACCTTATTAAATTATAGGCATATTTTTATGAAGATGCAAAATAATTTGTGATTTTAAAATCAACCGTTTTCAAGTATTAACATCACTACTATGTCACAAATACATGTAGAATGTAAAACGTTAGGTTGGCAATAGTTTAGCAATAGGTTAAAAGTGTACTTATATCATTTTAAGTTTTCTATTTGCGGAACCGGAAATGGAAATGTTGAACCATGGGAATTGAAGCTTTTTTGCTGCCATTTTGTAGAGGAGATCGCTAGCTATCTGCCAGCATTGAAATGTCTCCGATCTACACTTCCTGGCAAGTTCTATGGGGGTTCAAAGTTCAGTGTTCTGAATGAATTATGTCAATAATTGTTATGATTCGCGATAATAAGCTACAAAAGGTAACGTTTTTGACAAATATTGAAACGCAGTCAGTTTCCCCACACTATTGTTACCATGTAGGAAGAATTAGAGCTGAAATTAGTTTCAAAATGGTTACACTGTGGGGGAAATAAAATAGTACAGTCGATTACAGTAAATATCAGTATCTGTTATTATGCACGCCTGGTGATACTATATCCAAATTGAACTCGGCCATTTGAAAGATACTATATGTATATATATATAAATGTGCGAATTGGCTATAATAAGGTAATGTATAAGCATATATTCTATATTCTATAATAATATTTCAAATTGCATTGGTCCGGATGGGAGAATTCAGTACTGTATATACAGAACCTTCAGTTTGATCATCTTCCCCTTATTAATTTCCTTAGATCTTTTGTACACATGATCTCAAGAGGGTACTGAATGAGCTCAGTGGCAGTTTTTTAAGTTTGGTCATTATTATCATGGTTTTATTCACTGTCAAAGATGAAAAGAAAAATCATAATTCATATTTTCCTTTGTTTCATCACAATTTAAGCAAGCCTAGTAATAGACACAATATTTCTGACACTGAGAATACATTCATTGAGGTCCATAGATGTTCCTAGATACCAAGAATATGCAAATAGCCCTTGTAGAAGTGGAGCAATATTCCATTTACCTAGGTATACATTTTATGCAGATTTTCACCTGGGGTGGAACAGGTTATAAAAATATGAGGTTTACCACAGGTTTGAGTGACAAAAATTAATTAATTAATTAATTAATAAATAATAAATAAAAATATTATAATATTATAAAAAACAAAATATATGCAAGAGTCACACATTGACGGGCAAAGATCCACATGCGGCTCGCGAGCCACGGGTTGGCCACCCCTGCACTAGACGCTCGCAAAGTGCTGTGACTTTCCACATATATATTCCATATATATGTGGAATAACGTTCTAATTACATTTTCCTGAAGTCATTTTGAAATTTCAGAAACCGTGCTGCAGATAAAACGGGTACTTTTAGGAAAAGTCATTGAGTGACAGAGCTGGAGCTGGACCGAGTGACGAGGATACATTTATTTAAAATGCCTAGGGGTCATGTGACCCCTTGTCGGCTGTGCTAGTGTTAACAAACATAATATATTATTATAAAAGAGAATAATGGGACGAAAAGTGGAAAAATGCAATGCTGAGGTCAATGACTCCTCAAGGTCACCAGAGCAGGTCAGTCTGAAAGTGTTTCCACGTCTGAAATCAAACCTTGGGGTATGTAGATGATATGCTGAAAGTTTCATGCTTCTTTCATAAAATGCACAATTAGTTTGCTTAACCACGGCACTATATTAGACGCCTAGCAATTAAGGTAGTAAAAGTAATGACTTTCAAGTATTCTTTTTTATCCACTTTTTCTCCTCCTTTTTCAATTTTTCTCCCATCCCAATTTGGCTGTGCCAATTCTCCCCTCCCCTGTCTTGAACGTTGCTCGCATATGCCCCCCACTGGCCGGTTGTAGGGAGGATAGAAGCCTGTCACATGTCTCCTCCGATACATGTGCAGGCAGCCAGTCGCATCTTTTCACCTGCCAGTGCGGACTCTCATTTGGCGAGGAGTAGCGTGCAGGAGGCTCACACTGCCCCCGCCATTCTCCCGGAGCAGCTTCTTCACCTCAATGAACTCAGCCCTGCGTTTACTCAGGCCAGCACTGAAGTCGGGAAATATCATGACCTGTCCGCCTTGGAACTCCAGCCGTCCCTTCTCCCTGGCTAGGCGTAGAACCTGCTCCTTCTCCTGGAACTAGTGGAATCATGCGAGGAAAGACCGTGGGCGACCCTCGGTCGCTGGTACTGGTCCCGTTCGATTTGTGCGATCCAAAGTCGGTGGAGATTGTAAACCCCCAGGATTTCAGTAAAAAGGTTGGCAACAAATGTTGTGGGGTTCCCCGACTCCAAACCCTCGTTCACATGTAGAATGCGTATGTTGCATCACCTTCCTCTATTCTCCAAGTTGTCTGTCTTAGCCTGCAGTATCTTGTATTTATCATACAGCTGGTCGTATTGCTTCTCCATGGAGTCCTGGCAATTTAGCCCCTCTTCGTGTTCCTGTAGGCGGCCCTCGCAAGTTTCCAGAGCTGCTTCAAGTGGGGAGACGGCTCGCCTTATCTCCTCTCTCAGTGCGTTGTTCTCCTTGTGAATGACGGACTGGACTATGTCACGGATGGCGTTCAGTAAATTCTCGTCCACAGCATTGCTAGCATTAGCCGTCGGGTTGCTAGCTTGACTGGTTTTGAAGGGTTTCGGGGGCATACTGTCTAAAATGTATTAACAAAAAGAGTTAAAAAGTTGAAATAATGAGCTCTCTCTCTAATGTAAAAGAATAAAGGCTGTTTTGACGCAAATGTACATGTTGTATAGCTTAATTATTATAAGGATTCAGGACCTTGTGGTTCTTGCGACTACTCCATAGCGCGCCCCTAGTGGTCTCTGACACAATATTTCTGACACTGGGAATACATAATCCCAGGTCCCTAGATGTTCCTAGATACCAAGAACATGCAAATTGACCTTGTAGAAGTGGAGCAATCTTCCATTTACTTGGGCATGTACCTTTAGGTGAAATTTCTTAAAATAGGGCTACAGCTTAGTCCGTTTGTCTAGTTGTGTGCCCGCATTCTCCAATAGTGTGGTGTTGGGGAAATACCGTTTGGGGCAACACAACACAGACACTGTAGTTATTCATCAAAACACCATATTCCTTGTCCATAGGGAGATAGAAGGGGGTTAGAGGGGTTTGCCTGGCCCGTGGTGAACCCCAAGGGATTCCGTGAGGGAAAGTGGGGGGGGGGCAGCCGGTCCAGGCATGTTGTCCCAGCAGTTGTCACGCTGTGGGAAGCCGTCAGTCTTCTCCGTCTAGGGCAAAAAGGACATGTGAGCTCTTGCTTGAGGTGAGTCAGACTAACCTCTCCATGTGCTGTCAGAAGCCTCCTTTTGTGTGGCTGCTGACGGGGCCTGATGAGTTCCTGGTTGATTCACAATGGGTGCTGATTGCTATGCTGCCTGTTCCTCCCAGCTCTCTGCTGTGGGGCGCTATGGCCTGGTGAATCCCTCATCACAGTACAGGGTATCAGTATCTGTGCATCCCTAAACCAGACCTAGCCATCTAGTATATTTGGATGAGAACATCTGACCTACTCTTTTGTCTTCAGTGAGCAGCCATGGCTCACGGTAAAGTGCTGCTCCTGGAAGTTCTGAAGGACCTGGAGGCCAAGGATATGAGTAAGCTGAAGTGGTACCTGAGAGAGAGTGTCCCGGACGGCTACCCGCCCATACCCAAGAGCCGTCTGGAGGGGGCCGACCGAGAGGACATGGTGGACCTGCTGGTCCAGACCTACAGCATGGAGGGGGCTCTGGTCATCACCACGCACATCCTGAAGCAGATGAACCGGAACGAACTGTTGAAGAAACTCACAGGTACTCATAAATAAACAAACAAATTAGAAGGCCATCAATAAAAAATGCAGCATGAATCAAACACACACTGTACTGTTTCAAAACAACACTGCTCTGTTCATTCTATTTTTAAAATACGTACATTGTCTGCAGTCGCGGACTGGGACCATAATTCCTACCGGGAATTTGACTCAGGCAGGCCAGGCCAGGCCCATACCCAGGCACATAAACTCCCGCTGCTCCCGATGGCCAGTCCGCTAGTGATTGTCTGTCTACATTTATTTAGACGATCATTATTTAAATATTGAGTGCAATAAACACCTATTGTCTTTCAACACCCTGCCTCTCAGACTCCCATTGTCTCATCTGCTAGCTAGTAGCTAGTAGCTATGGTAACATTTCATTGGCTGTATTAGAGCTGGCGGGCTACCATAGTTAAACATGCGTTGTGTTGTACAAACCGTGCTAACGTTATGGCAAGATGTGTGTAGGCCTATGTAATGTTAATGGTTATGTTTTTAAAGTCGTAATGAAGATTGATTTATATTGCGCTTGCCATTTCCACAAACTGACTACTAGCACCTGCTGCTGCAGCCAGCAGCCAGCGCGTCACCATCTCTCGCCTCTGTGCCAAATGACGTTTTTTTTTCTTTTTTTGCGCATCCCCTGAACCGAACAATACACACACGCCCCGAACTGTGGAGGTTGTGCCGAACGGTGTAGATTATAGATTCATTACACACAACAGTCAGAGAGACACCATGATGATGATGTGGCCCCATGTGTTGAGACTCGTACCCACTCCACACAGAGAGAGAGACACCATGATGATGTGGCCCCATGTGTACTAGTTCATTTATCAGAAATGATTTTTGTTTCAGCGCTCTAACGTTGAACAGTGCTAGTTTTAGCTGTACGGGTTGTGTAGTGGGACGTGAGATAGTCTGTGGTTGAACACTGATATTGATAAGGTTAGATTTACATATGGGACGTGATAATGAGTAATTGATTAGTCTTTTGGTGATCAGAATCGGGATGACACTCAACGTGTTTCTTTGTAGCTTAGGCTGCTTCTGTATATAGTCTACAGAGCTAGATATGGTTGGTTGTCAGGCCAGTGATGCTACACTTTGTATGACGTTATGTATTAGCACATTTACCCCTGATATGTTTGGATGGATGCCATCGGGTCTGTAATGGTCTTTCCTGGACCAGAGCAGATCAAAGTTATTTATATAGCAAAGTCCTATAGTAGTACAGTAGGTCTGTAGCCATTTGTGCAACCAGAACAGACGGCTAAATCGCTCAGATCCACGACCTATGGATGGAATGGGGCCAGACACAATGCATATTTTACCCAGGCTTTCAATAGTGAGTTGTGATTGGAGGATCAAGAAAAGAGGGTGGGTCTTGAGATAGGTCAATCCACAGGTGGTACCCAGGCTGTTCCAACACAACCTGTTCTGCTGCAAGTAAACTTTCCTCAATTGATTTGCTGACGGACCTCTCTGACCGACTTTCGTGTCTTTTCTAGGAATGAACTT
>NW_028173132.1:0-18081 GCF_963971535.1 Notolepis coatsorum
GGGGGCCTCCACTCAGGAGCCAGAGTGCTCCTGAAACCAAAGCCACAGGTCTTTCTTTGAGGCTGTGATTCATGAGGTGTGTCTGTCTGTCTGTCTGTGTTTCTGACTCTGCCTGTTTGAACCCTCAGTAAAAAGCCAGGCCTAGTGGGGGGGGGGGGGGGGGGCGGTTCTAACTTACAGCCCGGTCACGCGCAGAATATGTAAATAATAAAGTCCTTATCGGCCTCAGGAAAAAGGTTACTGTTGTACGTTATGTTTTAGCCATACGTTATATATATTGACGTATTTATGTATTTACAAATAAGTAAGGGATAATGTAGAGCTACGAGGTCATTGTTGCAAAATAATTGACCGACACGGAGTTTAGAACACAGAGGCGCCTCGCCGAGGTGGAGGGAGGGAGGGAGGGAGGGAGGGAGGGAGGGAGGGAGGGTGGGAGGGAAGGGGGAGGGAGGGAGGGAGGGAGGGAGGGAGGGAGGGGGTGGGAGGGAGGGAGGGTGGAAGGGAGGGAGGGAGGGAGGGTGGGAGGGAGGGGGGGAGGGAGGGAGGGAGGGAGGGAGGGTGGGAGGGAGGGAGGGAGGGAGGGAGGGAGGGGTGGAGGGGGGGAGGGAGGGAGGGAGGGTGGGAGGGGGGGAGGGAGGGAGGGAGGGAGGGAGGGAGGGAGGATGGGTGGGAGGGAGGGAGGGAGGGTGGGAGGGAGGATGGGTGGGAGGGAGGGAGGGAGGGAGGGAGGGAGGATGGGTGGGAGGGAGGGAGGGAGGGAGGGAGGGAGGGAGGGAGGGAGGGAGGATGGGTGGGAGGGAGGGAGGGAGGGAGGGTGGGAGGGAGGGTGGGAGGGAGGGAGGGAGGGAGGGAGGATGGGTGGGAGGGAGGGAGGGAGGGAGGGAGGGAGGGTGGGAGGGAGGGAGGGTGGGAGGGTGGGAGGGAGGGAGGGTGGGTGGGAGGGAGGGTGGGAGAGAGGGAGGGAGGGAGGGAGGGAGGGAGGGTGGGAGGGAGGGAGAGGGGGAGGGGGGGAGGGAGGGAGGGAGGGAGGGAGGGAGGGAGGGAGGGGGGGAGGGAGGGGGGAGGGAGGGTGGTGAGAGCGCTCCTCCACGACCACAATCATTGTTAGTTAGTTTGTTAGTTCTGTTTGATACGAAATGTAAATATATACGACTTATACAATAAGTGAATATATTACTTATGGCTATAACATAACATACAGGATTATGTACCTTGTTTCTGTGGTCGATCAGCACTTTATTTATGTTCTCTGAGGAGGCCGCGTTCAGCAGGTAAATGTCCCCCTGGTGGAACATCCCTGTCTCTCTCACGCTAACATAGTAACATAATTCAACGGAGAATACATTTATTCTCATTAAAACCGCCGGGTTTATGAAATATTCATACCCCCGGCCCGGGGGGCATCTTGGGGTCGATTAGCTGCGTGAGGCAAATTACCAGGAGGGGGGGGAGTCTGGCGATGGAAATACGAGGCTTCGTACGACGAGGACGAAAAACACAATCCTTTATTACAAAAGTCGCTTTCAAGGTTTTATTGGCTCCCGGCGTTGAGTCGGCTCTCCTCTGATGGGGGGGGGGGGGGGGGGGGGGGGGGGGGGCAGGAACCAAGTGTTTTACAAGGCCTCCATGTTGCCGCTCTGATTCCACGCCCTCTTCTTGTTACTTGTTCTGTGGGCTGATGAACAAACTGAGTTTGTGTTTGTTCGTCCGCCGCCGGGGGCTGTGGGATATAATAATAATAATAGAGGCGACTCCTTTTGGCTCAGTCTGTTATGGATGAATGTGTTTTCTGTACACAGGACAGGCTCGGGAGCATTAACCCTTTCACTGCCGCACAAAAATATACTGTGACAATACAGAAGGTTATAGCCCTTTACTATCACACAACCAAAGGGCCAACCTTCTGTCGTGTGGCAGTGAAAGGGTTAACAGTCCTTTGAGCTCGGGGGGCGCCCGAGTGGCGCACCGCATACAGCACTGCGGCGGTGCAACGCAGGCCAACCCCGGGTTTTCGACTCCCCCGACCCCCGGTGTGTGTGTGTGTGTGTGTGTGTGTGTGTGTGTGTGTGTGTGTGTGTGTGTGTGTGTGTGTGTGTGTGTGTGTGTGTGTGTGTGTGTGTGTGTGTGTGTGTGTGTGTGTGTGTGTGTGTGTGTGTGTGTGTGTGTGTGTGTGTGTGTGTGTGTGTGTGTGTGTGTGTGTGTGTGTGTGTGTGTGTGTGTGTGTGTGTCTGACTCACATGGCTCTGTTCATGTCAGCTGTGTCCTGTAGATGTCACTATGTATAAACAACATATTACTATTCATAAAAAAGACATGTTTATACCTCTTTTATCTCCTATAATATACAATAATTACATGATTGTGTAATATAATACATTGTATTATTGTGTATTTTTCTGTTTAATAACAGTTAGTAACGTTGTTCTCATTGTGTTTAATAACAGTTATAGTAAAGTCTTGCTCAGTGTGTTTAATAACAGTTAGTAAAGTCTTGCTCAGTGTGTTTAATAACAGCACGAATCTAATGCGGAGCTAATGATGCTAATGATGGAGCATCGCCATCGGTTGTGTGATAGTAAAGGGCTAACCTTCTGTATTGTCACAGTGAAAGGGTTAACCGGCTGTCGTGTGGCAGTGAAAGGGTTAAGATGGCGGTGGAGTCACAATCTCTGCTAAGTGGGAGAAAAAAAACTTTTCTACCACAAAGTATACCACTCATAACCCTGGTCCAAGGCCAGGAAGACCTTTTGAAAACGAGCTAACGTTAGCTACATGAAAACGAGCTAACGTTAGCTACATGACGTGATACAATGAGAAGGGAGGTTGCTAACACGGTGTCATGGTTACGTCCTAACCAATAACAAACAGCCTACTGTATGACCTGCAACATAATGTGACAACTGTGTGCCTATTGCATAATGGCACTGAATTGTTGCATTGGCGTTCAAATGAAATCAATATAATATCTATCAATACAAATAAATAGATTGTACATTGTATATTGCTGTTGCACCCTACTGCTACATTTGTGCTTGGTTGGATGCCAAACTTATTTTCGTTGTACTGTACTTGTGCTGTATGTAATGACAATACATTTGAATGTAATCTAATCGAAATAAATAAATAAAAACGTAACAAAAGACTTCATTTCAAACAAGAAATGCATTGCACACATTGACTGGTTGACGCATGAAAATAGCCTCAGTCCAAAAAATATTTTCCGATTTTCATAAATGTATTGAATAAACAAATATATATATCAACTGTACTCTGTGCCGGTAACATGGCAGCGGTGATACACATACTTCTATCTCAAGACTTAGTCCTGCATGTATCAACAAATGCGCATGTTGGTGTGAATTTATGTGTGCCATTATTACTAATAATAATTACTGTGTAATACTAAAGAGCATTCTGACTGGAAACATCACTGCCTGGTATGGAAACAGCACGGCCCAGGACAGGAAGGCACTCCAGAGAGTGGTGCGCTCAGCTGAGCGTACTACGTGTATTGCACTACCACCCCTGCAGGACTTATATAACAGGAGGTGCAAATCCAGAGCCTGCAGAATAATGAAAGACCCCCACCACCCCAACAACAGCCAGGCAAGACCACCCGCATTTCATTGTATACTTGTATGCCGTGACAAATAAAACTCTTGACTTGACTTGACTTCAAGCTGCTGCGGTCAGGAAAAGCGCCTATGGACACACGCTGTGAGAACAGAGAGACTCCGGCTCAGCTTCTTCCCCCAGGCCATCTGAACACTGAACACTGAACTCTCCACTCACAAGTACACATGAGCACACACAGACACACACACACACACACACACACACACACAGACACACACACACACACACACACACACACAGACACACAGACACACAGACACACACACACACACACACACACACACACACACACACACACACATAACACTCATGCGGCAACCGCTAAAACAATCACTTAAACAAAATGTTACTTTAAAAAATAGAAAGTAACTTTAAAGGAAGGAGGTACTAATAGTATAGTTTAGATACATTAAGAGTTAAAATTGTAAATTGTATATTGTATAGTAGTGTATACAGGAACCAGTTTCTCAGGAACTTAGCATTTTTACCATGCATATCTGTGTCTTACCTATTTCATTTTTTCTGTTTATTTTTTCTATGCCTATTTTATTATTGTATTTTGCACAATCAATGCGGGTATGACCACCCGCATTTCACTGTATGCCCTGGTATGTATGTGACAAATAAACCTCTTGATTCTTGAATAATAATTGTGGAATATTACTATAATGAACCAAGCATCACACTGTAATGTACCTGTACTTTATACGTGACAATAAACTACTACTACTAAACTGCACCTGTCTGGCCGTTTCTGACAGAAGCCAATCAGCATCCAGTGAGCTGGATGCAATCCTACCTGGAGGGGAGAGAACAGATGGTGGAGGTAAACGGTACCCTATCCCCCCCCCCTCCCAGTGAGCTGTGGTGTTCCACAAGGAAGCATACTAGGACCGCTACTGTTCCTAATTTATGCAAATGACATGTCGTCAGCTTGTGACTGCAACTTGTTCCTGTTCGCGGACGACTCAGCCCTGCTGGTCTCTGACAAGAACAAGTTGCAGGTTGAAAAAACCCTCAGCTCAGAACTAGGCAAAATCTGCACCTGGCTCGCTGATAACAAACTATCATTACACATGGGCAAAACAGAGTCCATTCTCTTCGGTTCAAATAACAAACTCAGCAAGACCGACGGCTTCTCAGTTACAGTGGGTGACAATATTGTCACAAGGAAAGATGAAATTACCTACCTGGGTTCCATCCTAGAGGCAAATCTTTCCTGTGACAAAATGGCATCCAATGTAATAAAAAAAAGTCAACCAACGAACTAGATTCTTGTACCGGATCTCCTCTCTGTTAAACAAGAATACCCTGAAGTTAAGGGGAGGTTACCCCCCCTTGGTAGATTTTTTTTGTCAAATCAGTTGTGCAATAGTACATTTTGGTGAGTTGTTTCTATACAATTCACTTATGACATTTAGGTAACATTAATGAACAACTACAGTATGTAAGTAGTAAACCTATTATTATTATTATTATTTTTATTCCAGTCGATCATAATGATAATGATCATATTACGGAGCGCTCACTTCGTTCGAGAGATAGAGAGAGGGAGAGAAAGAGAGAGTGAGAGAAAGAGAAGGAGAGGGAGACTCACATTTTCGTATATCCATCTATATGGAAAAAGACATTTCCAGTGAGTGAAGGTTTGTTCAAATCATGAGGGAACAAAATACTATTTTGAGGCCACAAAATATTATTTTGAGGCCTCAAATTGATTAATTTGAGGGAACAAAATACTTTAGGTAACTATTTTGAGGCCACAAAATATTTTTCTATGTTGAAGCCACAAAATATTTTTCTATTTTGAAGCCACAAAATATTATTTTGAGGCCTGGGGTAACTAAATACATTTTGAGGCCACGACATATTTCTTTCATTTTGCGTGGCAGCAATAAGCCTTTGTAGCAAGCAGATTAGCTGGGCTAGCTAGCTAACATTAGCTGAACTGACATTAGCTTGATAGCTAATTAGCGAATAGCATCAGCTAGCTAACATTAGCTAACGTTCTTTGACACTATTATTACACCAACACCATGGAACTAATGACCAATTTGACAACGTTCTCTGTCAGAATAGTCAGTAATTTTATATAGTGCTAGCTAACGTTTCAACATACTTGGCTTGTTGCCCATCAGCACTGGCAAATGCACTATTACTAAACTAGTTACAGTAGGTAGCTACATCTCCACGTCTTGTGTTGAATGTCGGACTGGGACTTCACATGACGTTACCAACGTCTTTGACATTTAAAAAAAAAGATTACAGTTAACCAATGAGGTCAACAGGCTACTACCGGCAATCCATGTCTGTAATAATAATAATAATAATAATAATAATAATAATAATAATAATAATAATAATTGTAACTGAGGGGTTACAAAACCCTGACTGTATTAAAGATTGTGATAGATTAAACCACTGCTAGTTATGTACTTAGTATTACTGGCCAGACAGTACATCTAAATATGGCAGACACTCATAATAACACGGCACTGACAAAGAAATATCATTGAGGGTATTTATTATTATGCAGTAAATTATACAGATATGAGAATTAGGGTCGCGCTTGTATGGCGAAGAATATGCATAAGTCAGTCAGTAGCAGAAGTCAGTGGGAATAGAATAATTCCTACGATGGGGTACTAGGCTAACGCCGCCTGGCGTAGGATGGCAATTATAGGGGGAAGCGCTGGTACCGCTGGAGACAATGGGTTTCCTCCCAGAGTTGTAAGCTCTGGAGGAGAGAGGAATGTTCGGATACTCAGTCTGATCAATTGAAGAAGAAGGGGGTTCACGTACAGAATCCAGTCCTTGTAATCCAAAGCTCAGCATCAAAAGCAATAACTGTAATCCAATTGCACGATAGCAATGATGATAGCCAGCTAGCCTCGGTCCATGAGGCCAGCCCGAATGTAGATCCTCAAGGTGGTTAAATCCAAACGACAGTGGGTATTAACGATGCTCTTCTCCAGGTAGTACGTTCCACAAGCAATATAATCCAACCAATACTGGTTCTGCAATCGCCGTCGTCGGTTCCAATGTGCACATGTCCAGCAGGTTCTCCGACTAGGCCTCCTCGTGTGCTGGCACCTGTGAGGTTTCTGTCCTTGCGCTCTCACTCGTTCTGTTCCTTTAACCACCCTCGCTATGTTTTCATTCAGTTTCTGTCAATTGGTTCTATCCCCTCGTTCACACGTTTCTCCCCGTTGACGTCATCAGAGACGTCGCTGATTGGTTCTCTCACTTCCCCACGCTTTTCAATCACATTCCCCAGCTGTCACTGCTTTCTCCCCGTTGACGTCATCAGAGACGTCGCTGATTGGTTCTCTCACTTCCCCACGCTTTTCAATCAATCGATCCCTCTTTATTTATACCCCGTTTCTCCCCACCCTAAGTTGTTGGATCGCCTTGTTTTGTCGCCTTGATTCGTCTCTGGATATTTTTTCCCCGTTGCTGTTGCTGCTGCTTTTTTCTCTGTGCTGTTCTCCAGGAATTCCTAGAAGCCTTCGCTTGGATACCTGCTCCCGTGGCGCGCGCTCGCCTCCACTGTTGTTCCAGTTCCAATTACGCTCTCGTCTGGGTGAGTTATCTATTTGACTGTTCTTGACCTATTCCGTTTTTCGTGTGTAAACTTACACTGAAGACTACCACCTTTTTGTCAGACAGTCACTCACCCAGCCATTTATCTATTTTTGCTTGTTCCTTTATGGAATGATATTTTGGGATCTACCATCTCCCTCTGTGTGCTAGCTCACACCGAAGATATTATTCCACAATTGGACTGTGTGTTTACATGAAGATATCCACTGTGTGTTTGCTCACACCGAAGATATTATTTCACAATTGGACTGTGTGTTTACATGAAGATATTCACTGTGTGTTTACATGAAGATATTCACTGTGTGTTTACATGAAGATATTCACTGGGACTGTGTTTGGAGTTAGCTCACTGTGTTGTTAACACGAAGAGTTTCACTTGGGCTGTTTTTGGAATTGTGCTCTCTGTGTTGTTAACACGAAGAGATTCACTTGGGCTGTGTTTGGAACTGTGCTCACTGTGTGTTAACACGAAGAATTGTACACCCTGATCTCCTGCTCGTTTAAGACTGCTCTGTCACTGACTCGTTCCCTCTCTCCCTCTCTCGGTCTCGCAACAACATCTGAGAACCCACCGAGAGGATTCTGCAGAGCGGTTCAGAAGTCAACACCTGGTTCCCAAGACAACCCTCACGGGAGAAGCTGCAGAGCAGCAGAACTTTGCCCCTTGATCATTGTACCTGTCTTGTTTGACTTGCTTTCCCTGTTTCTCTTATTCCTAGTACCAAATAAACAAGCCCTCGTATTTGGCAACTCTGAATCCTACTCTCTTGTGTCGTTGCGTTTGGGGTCGGTGTCAAACCATAACATTACGATCCAACCAACAATATGACGACCCCAGCCGACACAGAGAGGGTCAAAACCGCACTTGCTATTCAAGTCGAGTTGACCAGGGATCACGGTCTCCAATTAGAGCGGGCTGCGGCTGCGGTGCAAGACCTCAGGGACCAGGTCTTGCCTATGCAGGGTTCTATGGCCGCTATGGCGGGACAACAGTCCGAGATTCTCGCTCAGCTTAACTCGCTGGGCGACGCCGTTAACACTTTTCATCTCTCATACCCTTCAGGAACATTCCCCGCAGCCCCAGCAGATCTCGCACCTCGGGAACCCCATCTCTACGTCCCACGGCTGTTCGACGGTAATCCCGAGGAGTGTGCCACATTCATCATGCAATGTGAGTTGTTTTTCCGTCATCAACCAAGCCGTTTTTCTGCTCATGGGTCCCGAGTGGCTTTTATAACCAACCTACTTTCAGGCCATGCTGCCCAGTGGGTCACTTCCTCCTGGGCAATGGAAGCAGATTTTTTGTTCTCCTACCCAGACTTCGTGGCGGAGCTCCGCAGAGTGTTCCACCATCCAGCCCGAGGTCTGGACCCTGGAGCCCGGTTGGGGACCTTCCGACAAGGGAGCGGCAGGGTGACGGACTATGTCATAGAGTTTCGACTGGCGGCGGTGGAGAGTGGATGGAACGAACCTGCTCTTCACCTAACCTTCATAAGGGGGCTCAGTGACGCAGTCCGGGACCAGCTCGCTACCAGGGAGGTGCCCGACTCCCTCGAGGAGCTGTTTAGCCTTGTCATCCGTATTGACGGACGCCTCCTGGAGAGAAGGCGCGAGAGGACCCGACTGTCACCTCCTGAAGCACCCCGGACTCCTGGACGCCCCGTCCCCAACACTACTGATGGTAACAGGCTTCCCCGTCCGGTGCGCGAAGAGGAACCCATGCAGATGGGACGCTCTCATCTGAGCCAGGCGGAGCGTCAGGCAAGGCTCTGGTCCGGTCTCTGCCTCTACTGCGGAGGTGCGGGACACCGTATCGCCGACTGCCCTACCCGGCCAAAAGATCGGGCTCACCAAGACCCCGGGAGATCCTGGTGAGCCGTTTTTCCCATTCCCAGCGCCGCGCACCACCTGACCATCTGATGAGCGTCACCCTGGCCTGGGGGGACCAACGTGCCACGGTGGAGGCCCTCATCGACTCTGGGGCAGACGAGAACTTCCTCGACTTCGAGTTTGCCACCCAAGCCAACATACCTCTTGAGGCCCTTATGAGGCCCTTGGAGATCTTTTCGTTAGACCAACACCGCCTGGCCGACATCTCTCAACGCACCGGCCCAGTCGTGCTGACCATCGCTGGGAACCACGTCGAGAGAATCCAGTTCCTCATTACCCAATCCCCCCTTGTCCCGGTGGTCCTGGGTAGGCCCTGGCTCGCGCTGCACGAGCCCCACATCGCCTGGTCCTCCGGTACCATCAGGGGCTGGAGCTCCTCCTGTCACGCCCGCTGTCTGCAGGCGGCCTCCTGTCCCCCGCCCCGGAGACCGGCTGGTGAGTTGCCCCCGGACCCCTCGTCCATTCCTCCCGAGTACCACGACCTCATGGAGGTATTCAGTAAGACCAGGGCTCAGGCCCTTCCATCTCACCGCCCCTATGACTGCGCCATCGACCTCCGCCAAGGGGCTCCCCTTCCCGGCAGCCGCCTCTACAGTCTGACTGTCCCGGAGAAGAAGGCGATGGATCTCTACATCTCTGAGTCATTGGAAGCAGGACTCATTCGGCCTTCCTCCTCCCCGGTGGCAGCCGGGTTCTTCTTTGTTGGTAAGAAGGATGGGGACCTGCGACCCTGCATCGACTATCGTCAGCTCAACGAGATCACCATCAAGAACAAATACCCCCTACCTCTCATGAGCTCCACCTTCGAGCCACTGACCCAGGCCTCGTTCTTCACCAAGCTGGATCTCCGAAGTGCCTACCATCTTGTCCGTATTCGTGAGGGCGATGAATGGAAGACCGCCTTCAAGACCCCCAGGGGCCACTATGAGTACCTTGTGATGCCGTTCGGCCTCACCAACGCCCCGGCGGTATTCCAGGCACTCATGAACGATGTCCTCCGTGACATGCTGGAGGTGTTCGTGGTGGTGTACCTGGACGACATTCTTATCTTTTCCAGGACCCTCGAGGAACACATCCTGCATGTCCGTCGGGTGCTGGAGCGCCTCCTCCACAATCGGCTCTTCGTCAAGGCGGAGAAGTGCCGTTTCCACTCCAACTCCGTCGAGTACCTGGGCTTCATCGTTGAGAAGGGCTTGACCCGAGCGGATCCTCGCAAGATCCAGGCTGTGGAGGATTGGCCGGAACCCACCACTCGGAAGGAGTTACAGAGTTTCCTCGGGTTCGCCAACTTCTACCGAAGGTTCATCCGGAACTACAGTCAAGTGGCGGAGCCTCTTACCAAGCTGACCTCCCCCGCTCTGCCGTTCGACTGGTCCCCAGCGGCATGCGCTGCGTTCCGCTCCCTCAAGAGAAGGTTCACTTCCGCCCCTATCCTGCTCCACCCTGACCCCAAGAGACAGTTCATCGTGGAGGTGGACGCCTCGGATTCTGGTCTGGGCGCTGTCCTATCCCAACGTTCTCCTTCCGACCAGAAGGTACATCCTTGCGCCTTCTACTCGCGTCGCTTCCTCCCCGCCGAGAGGAACTACGACACCGGCAATCGGGAGCTACTGGCGGTCGTGGCTGCGCTGGAGGAGTGGCGTCATTGGCTTGAGGGTGCCGAGGAGCCTTTTACCATCTGGACGGACCACAAGAACCTAACGTTCATCCGCGCTTCCAGGCGCCTCAACGGTCGGCAGGCGAGATGGGCCAGTTTCCTCAGCCGGTTCGACTTCTCGCTGACCTTCCGCCCCGGTTCCCGCAACACGAAGGCCGACTCTCTGTCCCGGATGCACTCCAAGGGGGCTCCACCCTCTGAGGTCCCATCTCCCATCATCCCGGAGGCCCGAGTGGTTGGAGCCATCACCTTGGGCATCGAGGGTGTGGTGAGGCGTGCCCTTCGCTTCCAACGTGCTCCAAGCAACGTCCCTAGGAGCCGTCTCTTCGTCCCCGACTCTGTCCGGTCCCAGGTACTGCTGTGGGGTCATACTAGCCGGTTCGCCTGCCACCCAGGCGTCCATCGCACGTTCTCCTTCCTGGCTCGTCGTTTCTGGTGGCCCACCATGCGGAACGACGTCAAGGAGTTCGTATTGGCCTGCGCGGTCTGTGCCCGCAGCAAGGCCTCTCACCAGGCACCCTCCGGGCTCTTGCAGCCCCTTCCCGTTCCAAGCCGTCCGTGGTCACATGTGGCGCTCGACTTCGTCACTGGTCTACCCTCCTCCCAGGGGAACACCTGCCTTCTGACCGTGGTGGATCGATTCAGCAAGGGGGTCCACCTCGTGGCCCTCTCCAAGCTTCCCTCAGCAGCCGAGACGGCGGACCTCCTGACGCACCACGTGTTCCGCCTTCACGGTTTTCCCCAGGACATCGTCTCTGACCGGGGGCCCCAGTTCACCTCCCAGGTATGGCGGGCTTTCTGCAAAGGATTGGGGGCAACGGTCAGTCTCTCCTCTGGCTATCATCCCCAGACAAACGGGCAGACGGAGAGGATGAACCAGAGCGTGGAGTCTGCTCTTCGGTGTGTGGCAGCCGAGAGGCCGGCGTCCTGGAGCCGTTTCCTACCCTGGGTTGAGTACTCCATCAACTCAATGGTCAGTTCCGCCACCGGCCTCTCCCCTTTTGAGGCCTCCCTGGGCTACCAGCCCCCTCTTTTTCCCGCACAGGAGACGGAAGTGGCAGTTCCCTCCGTGCAGGTCCACCTCGACCGCTGCCGTCGAGTTTGGGAGATCACCAGGACCGCGCTGCTCCGAACATCTGAGCGCGCCTGTCGTGGTGCCGACCGGCGCCGGGTTCCCGCGCCGACTTACCGCCCTGGGCAGAGGGTGTGGCTCTCCGCGAAGGACCTCCCGCTACGGTCCTCGGCCAAGAAGCTCAACCCCCGCTTCGTCGGGCCTTTCGAGGTCCTGAAAGTACTCAGTCCGGCGGCCCTGCGCCTGAAGCTTCCTGCATCCATGCACATCCACCCCGTGTTCCATGTCTCCCGGGTTAAGCCCGTCTCCCTCTGTCCCCTTATGCCTCCGGCTCCTGATCCGCCGCCTCCTGTGCTAGTGGATGGTCACCCCCAGTGGCAGGTCCGCCGGTTGATGGGCGTTCGTCGGCGGGGGCCGGGGGTTCCAATACCTGGTGGACTGGGAGGGTTACGGCCCTGAGGAGCGTAGCTGGGTCTCCCGGCAGCTCATCGTGGATCCCGGCTTGATCACCGACTTCCATCGGGCCCATCCTGACGAGCCGGGTCGGCCTGGTCGCCGGGTGGCTCCCGTGGAGGGGGGGGTACTGTGAGGTTTCTGTCCTTGCGCTCTCACTCGTTCTGTTCCTTTAACCACCCTCGCTATGTTTTCATTCAGTTTCTGTCAATTGGTTCTATCCCCTCGTTCACACGTTTCTCCCCGTTGACGTCATCAGAGACGTCGCTGATTGGTTCTCTCACTTCCCCACGCTTTTCAATCACATTCCCCAGCTGTCACTGCTTTCTCCCCGTTGACGTCATCAGAGACGTCGCTGATTGGTTCTCTCACTTCCCCACGCTTTTCAATCAATCGATCCCTCTTTATTTATACCCCGTTTCTCCCCACCCTAAGTTGTTGGATCGCCTTGTTTTGTCGCCTTGATTTGTCTCTGGATATTTTTTCCCCGTTGCTGTTGCTGCTGCTTTTTTCTCTGTGCTGTTCTCCAGGAATTCCTAGAAGCCTTCGCTTGGATACCTGCTCCCGTGGCGCGCGCTCGCCTCCACTGTTGTTCCAGTTCCAATTACGCTCTCGTCTGGGTGAGTTATCTATTTGACTGTTCTTGACCTATTCCGTTTTTCGTGTGTAAACTTACACTGAAGACTACCACCTTTTTGTCAGACAGTCACTCACCCAGCCATTTATCTATTTTTGCTTGTTCCTTTATGGAATGATATTTTGGGATCTACCATCTCCCTCTGTGTGCTAGCTCACACCGAAGATATTATTCCACAATTGGACTGTGTGTTTACATGAAGATATCCACTGTGTGTTTGCTCACACCGAAGATATTATTTCACAATTGGACTGTGTGTTTACATGAAGATATTCACTGTGTGTTTACATGAAGATATTCACTGTGTGTTTACATGAAGATATTCACTGGGACTGTGTTTGGAGTTAGCTCACTGTGTTGTTAACACGAAGAGTTTCACTTGGGCTGTTTTTGGAATTGTGCTCTCTGTGTTGTTAACACGAAGAGATTCACTTGGGCTGTGTTTGGAACTGTGCTCACTGTGTGTTAACACGAAGAATTGTACACCCTGATCTCCTGCTCGTTTAAGACTGCTCTGTCACTGACTCGTTCCCTCTCTCCCTCTCTCGGTCTCGCAACAACATCTGAGAACCCACCGAGAGGATTCTGCAGAGCGGTTCAGAAGTCAACACCTGCTTCCCAAGACAACCCTCACGGGAGAAGCTGCAGAGCAGCAGAACTTTGCCCCTTGATCATTGTACCTGTCTTGTTTGACTTGCTTTCCCTGTTTCTCTTATTCCTAGTACCAAATAAACAAGCCCTCGTATTTGGCAACTCTGAATCCTACTCTCTTGTGTCGTTGCGTTTGGGGTCGGTGTCAAACCATAACAGGCACCAATGTATTTAGTCCACGCGCACTGGCTAAGGTCCACTAGCTAAACGAACGAACTGCTGGGTAATGCTGCACACGAACGAACTGCTGTTGGCACGATACACAATAATTAACGACTCTTTACTTCACATTAAGCTAAGTCGAACTTGACGTTACTGCATTAAATCTGACACTTTTACTATTCACTTCGCACGTGGTTCTCAACGCTCTGTTAGACGAACTGCTTCTCACTACATTACTGGATGAACGAACATCTACTGTTCGCACCTGCCGCCATATATATACTTAAGTGGCTTCTAGTGCCGAACCTCAGTTCTCGTCTCGAATCAATGCGCCGTCTCCGGGCATGTTGCGACATGCCCGGACTCGCCTTTGAACCTGACTTTGGGGGCTTGCGGTCTGGCGCCGCTAGCGTTATCCAATAAGGAAAGCGAATATTACTAGGATTCAAACGCAGGCTTAAAGGGATATAACGTGTATATATAAATAATATACAAGGTATATAAAACAATAAATGTAGATTCTCAGCTTTAATCTGGCCCTTCACAACAATAATAATAATAATAATAATAATAATAATAATAATAATAATAATAATAATAATAATAATAATAATAATAATAATAATAATAATAATAATAATAATAATAAAACAAGATTTTTTTTTAACTTTTTTTGTATCACAAACAGTACTGTGTTTGTAAATCTGGTATGTCATAAATGTATAGATGTAGCAGTACTGTCTATCTGTATGTTGGGTAGTCGAATTGAAAATGGGGGACCCTGATGTAAACGAGACGGATTGATTGATTGATTGAAAACTTTATTAACAGATTGCAGAATGGGTACAATACAGTACAGCTCAATACACACAATTGTTAAGGGGATGCAGACCAGAGAAAGACTTTCGTCTTGTTTCCACCAGGGTCCCCCATTTTCAATTCATCAGGACATATATGACATACATGACATACAGATAGTCAGTACTGCTACATCTATACATTTATGACATACCAGATTTGCAAATACAGTACTGTTTGTGATACAGAAGGAGTCAAGAAAAGGGAGTATATACATTTGACGTAGAAACTGTACATTGGAGGAGGTTGGGTGGGGGGGGTTGGGTACACTGGGATATTGACAACCATACTGGGTAATTTACATTGGAGGTGGTTGGGGGGGGGGGGGGGGGGGCACACTGTATAAACAAGCAAAACTGTACATTGAGGGGGGGGAGACTCTGTACAAACAAACAAAATTGTACATTGGACTATTGACAACCATACTAGGTAAATGACTGTACATTGGAGGGGGTTGGGTTAGGATATTTACAGGGGCCAGTGTTGAATTGCAGTCTCCCGTAGGTGTCTCTTGAGAGAGGTTTTGAAAGTGGGTAGTGATCCACATTCCTTTACAGCTTTGGGTAGGGCGTTCCACATTGATGTGGCATAATTGCGAAACGTGTTTAGTCCCTTATTTGAGCCGAATCTGGGTTTAACATGATTTGTGGAGCTCCCTCTGGTGTTGTGATCGTGGTATTCACTGACCTTTGGGAAGTATTTTGCCATGTACATGGGTACCTTGGTCGTGTAGTGTATCTTGTAGACCAGGCCCATTGCAAGTTGCTGTACTCTGTCATCTACTCTAAGCCATCCTAGGTTGTCAAAGTGGGCAGGGGTGAGGTGGGTTCTAGGAGTAAGGTCAAGCAGTAGTCTGACCAGTTTGTTTTGAGATGTTTGTAATTTTGTTTTTAGCGCCTTTGAGGTGCTTTGGTACCATGAGGTGCAAGCATAGTCGTAGTACCCCTGAATGAGTGCTCCTGCCAGAGTCTTCAGGGTATTCTTGTTTACCAGAGAGGAGATCCGGTACAAGAATCGAGTTCGTTGGTTGACTTTTTTTATTACATTGGATGCCATTTTGTCACAGGAGAGATTAGCCTCTAGGATGGAACCCAGGTAGGTAATTTCATCTTTCCTTGTGACAATATTGTCACCCACTGTAACTGAGAAGCCGTCGGTCTTGCTGAGTTTGTTATTTGAACCGAAGAGAATGGACTCTGTTTTGCCCATGTGTAATGATAGTTTGTTATCAGCGAGCCATATGCAGATTCTGCCTAGTTCCGAGCTGAGGGTTTTTTCAACCTGTAACTTGTTCTTGTCAGAGACCAGCAGGGCTGAGTCGTCCGCAAACAGGAACAAGTTGCAGTCACAAGCTGACGACATGTCATTTGCATAAATTAGGAACAGTAGCGGTCCTAGTATGCTTCCTTGTGGAACACCACAGCTCACTGTGAGAGGGGGGGATAGGGTACCGTTTACCTCCACCATCTGTTCCCTCCCCTCAAGGTAGGATTGCATCCAGCTCACTGATAGACTATCAAAACCAATTGCTTTTAGCTTGTCAATCAGAATGGAGTGATTGACCGTGTCAAAGGCCTTTTGTAGGTCCAGCATGACCATGCCGCAGTATTTGCCTGCGTCCACCTCTTGTTTGATGTGGTCATTCAAATAGAGAAGGCATGTGTCAGTGGAGTGGGATGTTCTGAAGCCAGATTGGAATTCGTAGATTAGATTTTTTTCCGCTAGGTACTTTTCGACCTGTTCGTAGACTATTTTTTCCATGACTTTCGAGATGGAGGTGAGAATAGAAACAGGGCGGTAGTTGCCTGGGTCTAATTTGCTGCCCTTTTTGTGCAGAGGGGTCACCCTCGCAATTTTGAAGTCCTTGGGGACGTGTCCCTGTTTTATGGAGAGGTTTATTATGTGTGTGATGATTGGGGTGATGGCGGCTGCTGAGTCTCTGAGGAATTTGGAGGGGATGTTGTCATGGCCAGTGGCCTTGTTAGGTTGGAGGGCGCTCAGTTTATTGAGTACCTCATCTGTTGTTACCATTTCCAGCTTGAAGTCGTCCTTGCGGACCCCTAGGTTTTTGTAGTCAGCTACTATGTGTTCTACCCCATAAAGCCCTGAGTGGGAGGGTAGTTTGTTTACCAGTGTTGTGGCTATGTTTGTGAAGAAAATGTTTAAGTAATTGGCTACATCCAGCTTGTCTGTGATGAGCGTGTTGTCCGTTTTTATGTTTATGTTTGAGAATCTGGTTTTAAGTTTTTTACTGCATCCTAGTTGATTATTGAGTAATTTCCAAAGTTCACGTGGTTTGTTTTTGTTTTCCTCAGTTTTGTCATTGATGAAATTCTTTTTTGCAGTTTTGATCATGGAGTTTACGTCGTTTCTTAGTCTGTTTCTTTCTAGTTTGAGTTCAGTCACGTGGGCTTGGAGTTCACTGCTCGTGCTTTTAGTAAGCTTTGACTGATTTTTACGAAACTCAGAGCATTTTTTGTCTTTCTCTGGTCTGCATCCCCTTAACAATTATATGTATTGAGCCGTACTGTACTGTACCCATTCTGCAATCTGTTAATACAATTTTCAATCAATCAATCAATCAATCAATCAATCAATCAATCAATCAATCAATCAATCAATCAATCAATCAATCAATCAAGCACACCTGTGTAGATCAGGAGGCCTGTCCGTCTTCCTCAGGGCCCGCCCTCTCTGTGCCGCGTCACTGCGCGTCACCGCCGGTTACCTTGGAAGCGGCTCCACTGTTGTTCACACGTCGCGCGCTCCTCCAGGCAGCAGAGCGGCGCGCGGGCTGGGAGGCTGTTTCCACAGACAGACAGAGAGGACTGTGTTTTAAACGAGCTCCCGTGTGTTAGTTAGTGGTTACTGGGTTAGTTCTGTCTAGTTAGTTAGTATGGTCGCTCTCCCCGGAGTCGAAAGGAGAAGAAGAGATAGCAGCAGCGATGTCTCAACAACAACAACAACAGCGGCGCGTGCAGCTCTCCTCCACCGCGGCGCTCGCGCTGGTCTTCTGCCGCGCGGCGGACCGGGAGCGCACCGGGAACAACACCGCGACCGGGAACACCGCCGGGAATAACACCGCGAACGGGAACACCGGAACAACACCGCGACCGGGAACAACACCGGGAACGGGAACACCGGGAACAACACCGCGACCGGGAACACCGGGAACAACACCGGCCAGGAGATCTTTGCGGATTTCAAAGCGCAGAACCTCCGCAGCTTCTGGAATAAGAGGCTGGTCCAGGCCGTGTCCGAGGTCCACTTCCAGGGCTGGATGATGATGATGGAGAACACGGTGCTGTTCGTCACCGGGACCGCGACCCACCTGGAGGTGCTGCGGGAGGCGTGGACGCGCCGGGCTCTCCGGTCACCGGGAGGCTTCAGCATCAAGGCAGTAGGTGTGTGATATATAAAGGGTTAACCTTCTGTCGTGTGTGGCAGTGAAAGGGTTAA
>NW_028173131.1:0-10000 GCF_963971535.1 Notolepis coatsorum
GACATCGGATGACGACGACATGACAGTAGTTGAACAGCATGGGAAAAATTGTGTAAACTGGCGCGAGACATGTAGGAAATTGATCCACGGAGGTCGGCGGAGGTAAGCTCAACTATGAAAGCTCAAAGTGTCCGCCCGGACCTCGCGGAGTCCGCTCCACCCACTGTCCGCTCGATCATGGGAGCACCTTAAGAGGCTGGTTCTCATACAGTACAGAGTTTGCCAGCCTCTAAACTGACTCACGTTACAATAACATGTTGTTGCTATAGGGACCAGCAACTGTGCGTGTGTGTGTGTTTGTGTGTACAGTATACAGTGTGTATCTCTGAACTCTGTGTTTCTGCACGTGTGTGTCCATGGATGTATGCAATCCAGGTACGCTGTGTGTGTGTGTGTGTGTATGTGTGTTTGTGTTGCTACACAGTACATTTCGCAAAGTAAATTTTACTCAAACTGAGTACATTTGACTCAAACTCGGAATTTACTGTGTACATTTGTCCTCGACATTAACAGTGTCCTCCTGTGTGTGTGTGTGTGTGTGTGTGTGTGTGTGTGTGTGTGTGTGTGTGTGTGTGTGTGTGTGTGTGTGTGTGTGTGTGTGTGTGTGTGTGTGTGTGTGTGTGTGTGTGTGTGTGTGTGTGCATCCCAGCAGAGGTTTTCAAACACGGAGGGTACCTCCTCACGCGCTGTCTGCACCTCCTGATCTGCAACATCTGGGAACATGAGACCCTCCCACAGGACTGGAAGGATGCAAACATTGTGGTCATCTACAAGCAGAAAGGGGACAGAGCAGTCTGCGGAAACAGCCGTGGAATCTCTCTCCTCTCCATCGCAGGGAAAGTGCTGGCGAAGATCATGCTGAACAGGCTGGTGGAAAACATCTCTGAAGCTGCGCTTCCGGAAACGCAATGTGGCTTTCGGAAGACCAGATCCACCACCGACATGGTCTTTGTCCTGAGGCAGCTGCTAGAGAAGAGCAGAGAGCATCGCAAGGATCTTTACATAGCCTTCATAGACCTAAGCAAAGCCTTCGACACCATCAGCCGTGAGCTGCTCTGGAAACTCCTCAACAAACTTGGGGTACCACCCAAGTTTCTCTCCATCCTTCAGCAGCTGCATGACGGGATGCAAGCCAGAGTCCAGACGGGTGAACTCCAGTCAGAATCCTTTAAGGTTAATGTTGGGGTGAAGCAGGGCTGTGTCTTGGCTCCGGTGCTCTTTAATCTCCTCCTCTCTGCCGTCACCTGCCTCTTCCGCCGAGCCATGGGACATGAAGACGGTGTCCATGTGGAATACCGCCTTGATGGTAGCCTCTTCAACATCCGCCGGCTCCAGGCACACACAAAGACAAAATCCTGCCAAGTATGTGAGCTACAGTACGCTGATGACTGTGCCATCTTAGCTCACAGTCCAGAGTCTATGCAGCATGCTCTCGACACCATATCCAGCCTGTACCAATCCTTCGGTCTCCAGGTCAACATACAAAAAACCGAAGTCATGTCCCAACTCACTTCCCGAACCTCTACACCTCCCAGTTTTCACATAAACGGTGTTCCACTCAAAACAGTGGATCATTTCACCTACCTCGGCTCCACTCTGTCCTCATGCTGCTCCCTTGACGCGGAGATACACACACGTATCAATAAAGCGGCATCATCCTTTGGACGCCTACGCAGCAGGGTTTTTGAAAACCGAAACCTGAAGATCAGCACCAAGGTTGCCGTTTACAACGCAGTATGTCTCTCCACTCTGCTCTATGGAGCAGAATCCTGGACCCCATACCGCCGGCACATCACCAACTTGGACGCTTTCCACATCCGTTGCCTCCAAAGGATCCTCGGCCTGACCTGGGAAGATCGAGTCCCCCACACAGACATCCTCAACAACACCAACTCAATCTGTATGGCCGCAGCTGTGGCCAAAAAACATCTTCGTTGGATAGGGCACACCATACGTATGCCTGACCACCGCCTGCCCCGCCAAGTCCTCTATGGCCAACTGAGAGGAGCAAAGCGGGCTGCTGGAGGCCAAAAGAGACGCTTTAAGGACTACACCAGGGACCTCCTAAAGTGTGCAAACATCACGCAGCTTGAAACTCTGGCACTCGACAGATCAGCCTGGCAAGTCACTTGTGCCACTGCAGTTTCCCAAATACACCAAACGAACCAAGACCGAAGATCTGAGAGGCGCACGCAACGACACCAGCGGGCGGCTGGCATCCCCCAGGTATCTGGCTTCCCTTGCGCCGTCTGTGGACGGGTGTGCGGCTCAAGGATCGGACTCAACGCCCACGAGAAGTGGCACCAGCGGCAGTGTCGCTAACTCCCCTCCCCACCCCCCCCTCTCCCCATCCCTGGAGCAAGCGTCATCATCGAACACGATGGACAGCTAAGAGAGTGTGTGTGTGTGTGCGTGTGTGTGTGTGTGTGTGTGTGTGCATGCTATTTGTGTGTGTTTGTGTGTGTGTGAGTGCAGGGTGTTTGTGTATGTGTGCACAGGGTCTTTGTGTGTGTGCGTGTGCAGGGTATTTGTGTGTGTGTGTGTGTGTGTGTGTGTGTGTGTGTGTGTGTGTGTGTGTGTGCGCGTGTGTGTGTGTGTGTGTGTGTGTGTGTGTGTGTGTGTGTGTGTGTGTGTGTGTGTGTGTGTGTGTGTGTGTGTGTGTGTGTGTGAGTGTAGGGTGTTTGTGTATGTGTGCACAGGGTCTTTGTGTGTGTGTGCTGGGTCTTTGTGTGTGTGTGTGTGTGTGTGTGTGTGTGTGTGTGTGTGTGTGTGTGTGTGTGTGTGTGTGTGTGTGTGTGTGTGTGTGTGTGTGTGTGTGTGTGTGTGTGTGTGTGTGTGTGTGTAGGGTGTTTGTGTATGTGTGCACAGGGTCTTTGTGTGTGTGCGTGTGCTGGGTCTTTGTGTGTGTGTGTGTGTGTGTGTGTGTGTGTGTGTGTGTGTGTGTGTGTGTGTGTGTGTGTGTGTGTGTGTGTGTGTGTGTATATGCAGGATGTGTGTGTGTGCGTGTGCAGGGTCTTTGTGTGTATGTGTGTATATGCAGGATGTGTGTGTGTGTGTGTGTGTGTGTGTGTGTGTGTGTGTGTGTGTGTGTGTGTGTGTGTGTCTGTGTGTGTGTGTGTGTGTGTGTGTGTGTGTGTGAGTGTAGGGTGTTTGTGTATGTGTGCACAGGGTCTTTCAAGTTCAAGTTTCAAGTTTCTTTAATAGTTGTCATACAGAAGTACAGAATACTTTCATACAAAATGCTTCCTACTGTTACGCTCCAGAGACTGTGCTAGACAAGATAGTATCAAATAACATAATATAGCATGTAATTTAGAAGAAGAAAAATGAGGTCACAGTGTTCGGTATAGACATATGTACAATGTTCTGAGTTACCATATAATATACAATACTATGCAGTGTACTAATGTACAGTACTATCTAGTGCAAAGCAGAAATGGGATGAGGTACAATTTTAGGTACAATTTACAGTAAGGTGTACGAGTTGTAGTGCAATCCTTCATCAATAAATATAAAGTGTGGGGAGTGGGTGCTACAGTGTGTTTGTTTAAAGTGGGTGTGTGCTATAAAGTGTGTGGAGTGGGTGCTACAGTGTGTTTGTTTAAAGTGAGTGTGTGCGTGTGGATGTGTGTGCTATGTGCGTTTGGTGGTTGTTGTTGTGTAGTGTTCATTCATTGTTCGTTTAGCAGCCTGATGGCCTGGGGATAGAAGCTTCTTCTGAGTCTTTCTGTGCTCGCCTTGAGACTCCGGTATCGCTTGCCTGACCGCAGCAGTTCAAAGAGGCAGTTGTTCGGGTGACTGGAGTCTTTAATGATTCTCTTAGCCTTGCCCGTGCAACGCTTGTTGTAAATGTTCTGGAGGGTGGGGAGCCCCCCTCCAATTGTGCGTTCGGCTGAACGTGTCACTCTTTGTAGTCTGCTTCGGTCTTGTGCGGTGCTATTCCCAAATCAGGAGGTGATGTTGCCGGTCAAGATGCTCTCTATTGTACATGAGTAGAAGTTCTTAAGGATCTTCTGACTGACTTGGAACTTCCTTAGGCGCCTGAGGAAGTAGAGGCGTTGTCGTGCCTTCTTCACAACACTGTCAATGTGTGTGGTCCATGTCAAGTCCTCGGATATGTAGGCTCCGAGGTACTTAAAGCTGTTGACTCTCTCAACCGGTGCCCCGTCGATGCTGAGGGGGCTGTAGTCCTTGACCCCCGACCTCCTGAAGTCCACAATCATCTCCTTTGTTTTGCTGACATTCAGGGAGAGGCTGTTTTCCTGGCACCATCCCGCCAGGACCTTGACCTCTTCCAGGTAGGCCCTCTCGTCGTTGGCAGAGATCAGGCCCACCACCACTGTGTCGTCAGCAAATTTGATGATTGTATTGCTACTCCGCTGAGCCACACAGTCGTGTGTGTACAGGGAGTAGAGGAGGGGACTCAGAACACAGCCCTGGGGGGCCCCTATGTTGAGGGTGATGGATGAGGAGGTGCAGTTGCCTGCTCTCACCACCTGGGGTCTGCCAGTCAGGAAGTCCAAGACCCACTGGCAGAGGTCATAGCCCAAGCCCAGGTCCCTGAGCTTGGCTATGAGTATGGAGGGGACTATGGTATTGAATGCCGAGCTGTAGTCGATGAATAGCATTCTCACATAGTTCCCCTGCCTCTTGTCCAGGTGTGATGCTGCTGTGTGCAGCACATGGGCTATGGCGTCCTCCGTGGACCTGTTGGGGCGGTATGCAAATTGCAGGGGGTCCATGTTGATGGGGAGGGAGGAGCAGATGTAGCCCTTTACTAGCTTCTCAAAGCACTTCAGTTTTGGACTGATGCAACATGTTCACGAGGCCACCCACCAACATGGCAACACTCTGGACCTACTAATAACAACAGGGCTAAACATTGAGAATATATCAGTAAAACAAATTCCAATTTCTGACCATTATTGTGTGTTCTATGGTACAAGCCTAATATTACATAAGACCAGAAGCGAATTCCTAGTTCACAGAAGGCTTCTGGACGCTAGAGCTGAAGCAAAATTCTCTAGTATGATGAAATCATACGACCAATGCAGTAAATCCTCCTTAAATCAGCAAGTGCAAAACTTCCACAACACCTTGTCAACCGTATTAGATACTGTTGCCCCTCTAAAGGTTAAAAAGGTAAAAACTGATAGAATCTCTCCATGGCTAAATAAAACCAATGTTAAAGATAACAAGAGAAAATGTAGGATAGCCGAGCGAAAATGGAGGAAACTCAAACTCACAGCTCACTTTAATTTATACAAAGACGCCATGGGCGCATACAATAAGGCAATACAACTTGCGAGAAAGGAATATTTTTCCAAAATGATCTCAGAAAATATGGGTAACTCGAGGGTACTTTTTTCCACCATTGACCGGCTGATTAACATACCACCCCCCCATATACCGCAGCAATCAGCCACAAAATGTGAAGAGTTCGCAGTTTTCTTTAATGAAAAAATATCATTGATTAGAGCAAGCATTACCGCTGATATGGATCTGGCTATGAGTGAAACCCCACCTGAGATAACTATGGGGGAATTCACATGTATTACATTACCTGACCTCTGTAAGATTGTCTCTGAGTGTAATTCCGCCACCTCCTGCCTCGATCCTATACCAACAGCATTTCTCAAGCGGGTGTTTGATAGTGTCTCAAATCATGTCCTTGAAATCATAAATATGTCTCTTCAAACAGGCACTTTTCCAGATGCATTTAAAACAGCTGTAGTAAAACCACTACTAAAGAAAACAAACTTAGATGTAAACGAACTAAAAAGCTATAGGCCAATATCGAACCTTCCATTTATCAGCAAGATATTAGAAAAGATAGTCTCAGTACAAATAAACTCCTTTCTCAAAGATAATAACATCATGGATGAACTACAATCAGGTTTCAGAACAAATCACAGCACTGAAACTGCCCTTACCAAAATAGTTAGCGACCTCAGGCTAAACTCCGATGCTGGCAAAGTCTCAATTCTTGTCCTATTGGACCTTAGTGCAGCGTTCGATACGATTGACCATAATATCTTGATCAGTCGTCTAGAAAGACTGGTTGGCTTTTCCGATCATGTACTAAATTGGCTCATAACATACATTAAGGGAAGAAGGTTCTATGTTAAGCTTGGAGACAATGTATCCGAGGAACATAACAGCAATTTTGGAGTCGCACAAGGAAGCTGCCTTGGTCCATTACTCTTCTCACTATATATGCTGCCCCTCGGGGACATCATTCGAGACCACAATGTATGCTTCCATAGTTATGCTGATGATACACAACTATATATCTCCGCAGAACCAAATAACACTACAGCCATACAGTCCATTACAAATTGTCTGTTAGCAATAAACAAGTGGATGAACAATAACTTCCTAAAATTAAACGAAAGCAAGACCGAAATCCTATTGATCGGCCCAAAAGCGAAAAGGGAAGTGCTTTGTAAAAACCTGGGGAGTCTGTCATCCTATGTAAAGACTGAGGTTACAAGCCTAGGTGTCATCTTGGACTCAGACCTGACCTTTAAGTCTCATATAAATAAGGCCATGAAAACGTCATTCTTCCACCTAAGAAACATAGCGAAAGTAAGACCTTTCGTAAATAAAAAGGATGCAGAGAAACTTATTCATGCTTTTGTATCAAGTCGGCTTGACTATTGTAATGCACTGTTCACTGGTCTTCCCAAAGCAACCATTGGGAAGCTTCAGCTTATCCAAAACTCTGCAGCTCGATTACTAACTCATACAAGGAGAAGAGAACATATCACTCCAGTCCTGGCCACTCTGCACTGGCTTCCAATAACTCATAGAATTGATTTTAAGGTCCTTTTCCTAACATATAAAGCTCTTAATGAGCAAGGCCCAAAATACATAGCAAATTCCCTAGTTAGTTATCTGCCCTCAAGAACGCTACGGTCATCCACTACAGGTTTACTAGACACGCCCAGAAACCAAAAAAGGATAGGAAGTATGGCATTTGCCAACTATGCCCCAAAACTATGGAACACACTACCAACACACATCAGAAACGCCAGCTCTATACACATTTTTAAAGGAAAATTAAAAACGTACCTATACAGTCTAGCTTACAAATAGTTATGGCTTGGAAAAACCTGATGGATCCATGAGGCTAGGATAAGCCTTGTGGACCCAACTTTTTAGATGAAGGAACGGGTACATAGGAGACACGCCTCCAGTTTTTCAAAAGTTTTTGACACGCCTCAGCTTCTGAGCTGAAGGAGTGTTTTTGCGGACCTCCCAAACTTTCAAACTTTTTAGATGAAGGAATGGGTACAATAGGAGACACGCCTCCAGTTTTTCAAACGTTTTTGACACACCTCAGCTTCTGAGCTGAAGGCGTGTTTTTGCGGACCTCCCAAACTTTTAAACTTTTTAGATGAAGGAATGGGTACAATAGGAGACACGCCTCCAGTTTTTCAAAAGTTTTTGACACGCCTCAGCTTCTGAGCTGAAGGCGTGTTTCTGCGGACCTCCCAAACTTTTAAACTTTAGACTGTTTTCTTTATGCGTTTTTCTTTTTCTTTCTTTCTACCACAAGACGCGGCCACTGATGGGTCCATGGGACTTGGATAAGTCCTGTGGACCCAACTCTGGCCACTGACCACATGAGCGAACGGGTACATACGCACACAATACACGGCCACTGATGGATCCGTGGGACTTGGTAAAGCACTATGGACCCAACTATGACCACTGATAAAAACGTAACTACACTAGCATTATAAGACCTAAACATTGCTACCTACCATACAAGTGCATTGGTTTAGTGCATTTCCGGTTGCCACTGAGCGGAAATGTTTGTGCGGACCTGTTCTCCCAAACTGGTAAGCAAATGACTGTTTTTACGTTATTTTCATTTTTACGTTACTATTATTATTATTATTATTATTATTATTATTTTTAACATTGATCTTAACTGATCACTATGACTTTATTGCTTTTATCGTTATATATGCCTATAATTGTGTACAGCACTTTGAGCTACATGACATGTATGAAAGGTGCTTTATAAATACTTACTTACTTACTTACTTACTTACTTCATGGCTATGGAGGTGAGAGCTACAGGGCGGTAGTCATTGAGGCAAGCAGGCTTGGATTTTTTGGGTACAGGGATAATAGTGGACTTCTTCGGGCAGGTGGGGATGACAGCCTGTTCTAAGGACAGGTTAAATATGTCAGTGAATACTGGGGCCAGTTGGTCGGCACAGACTTTTAGGACGCGGCCGGGGATGCCGTCCGGACCTGCTGCCTTCCTGATATTCACTTTTTTAAAGGTCCGCCTCACCTCATGCTCTGTTACCCTGAACACTGCGCCTCCATCAGCAGCCGACCCCCCCCCCCCCCCCCCCATTGCCGTGGCTTGTGAGCTGGTGTTGTTATTACCAGCATCAAACCTCGCATAGAAGGTATTGAGGTCATTTGCTAAGGAGATGTCACTGTTCAGTTTGAGGGAGGCACCTTTGTAGTCTGTCATCGTTTTGAGCCCCTGCCACATAGCTCTAGAGTCAGCTTGTTCAAACTGGAGTTCAATTTTATCCCTGTAGCGCCGTTTGGCCTCTGACACTGTCCTCCTTACGTTGTATCGCGCCACCTTGTGGTCATTCATGTTGCCTGCCACTAGGCCGTCGTTGTATGCTTTGGTGCGCTCTCTCAGAGCTTCACGGACGGATTTGTCTACCCAGGGTTTTTGATTTGGGTAAACTCTCATTGTGGTAGTGGGGATTGTTTCTTCCACCCTAGTACAAACATAGTCCAGCACTGTCTCCGTGTAGACATTAATGTTATCTGTGTCGCGGAACACATTCCAGTCTGTGCAGTGAAACACAGACCGGAGCGTCTCCTCTGACGTCAAATCCCATTTCTGCACCTCTCGCGAGACTACAGGAGTACTTTTAATTCTCTGTTTGTACTTTGGTGAAAGAAAGATTGACGCGTGATCTGATTTACCAAAGCCACTATCAGAATGAGCCTTGTAGCCACCTTTAAATTGCGTGTAACAGTGATCTAGGATGTTACCGCCTCTGGTGTTGCAAGTCACATGCTGATAGAAGTCAGGTAATACCTTTCTCAGATTGGCGCTATTGAAATCACCCAGCACTAAAATGGCGGCGTTAACGTTCGCCACTTGTATTCTATTTACCTCGTCGTGTAGTCTGGAGAGCGCAACCTTGTTGCTGGCTTGCGGTGGAATATACACTCCGATCAGGACGATCGCCGTTAACTCCCTCGGGAGGAAGAAAGGACGACACTTGATGGTTATATATTCCAGTTCTGGGGAGCAGTGGTTGGATAATTCCTTCACGTTAGTTGGATCGCTCCAATTTTTGTTAAACATGAAGGCAATACCTCCTCCACGTTGTTTACCGGACTCTGCTGCTGTCCGATCCTTGCGATGGATAAAGAAGTGATCGGCTGGTTGAATTGCGTGGTCTGGAACCTCCGGTGTGAGCCACGTTTCGGTGAAGCAGAGAACGTTGCAGTCCCTAACGTCTCTTTGATATTGAATCCTTGCTCGGATGTCATCCAGTTTATTGTCAATTGATTGTACATTGGCTAGCAATATACTGGGTAGTGGTGTCCTGTGCCGCCTGGTTCTCAGCCTGTTACGGACTCCAGCTCTCTTTCCTCGTCGTCTGGGTCCTCTTTTCCTGGGATCAAGGAACAAAGGATCTGGTCCTAATCTCCGGAGAATTTCTTCGGGCCATTGTTGCGGTTCGGAAAGCTGGTCCAGTGAGTAATCCAGTTGGTAAGTTTCCCGTAATCCAATGTCTATGAGTGACTGACGGTCATATACATTAAATGCACCAACAGTTGGTACAAACAAAACTCTAAAAACTATAAATATTAACAAAAGTAAGCACAGTCTCGACGGAGCGCACAGACAGGCAGCCGTTCGTTGCGGCGCCATCTTCTGAATTGTACCTCATCCCATTTCTGCTTTGCACTATATAGTATATTGTATATTAGTATATTG
>NW_028173131.1:15000-22500 GCF_963971535.1 Notolepis coatsorum
ACACACACACACAGTGACACATTAGCATAGTATCTTTATGTTAATCCATAATTGGACAGTGCTTTCTTTATTCTGTGTAAGTGATTCCCAATTGTGGGACTTAGTGACAGCTGTGCTGTATGTGTGTGTGTGTGTGTGTGCGTGCGTGCGTGCGTGCGTGCGTGCGTGTGTGTGTGATGCCCACTAGAAGTGGTATCATGTTAATATCTTTAGATTATGTGTCAAAACAGTGTGAACATATGGGTACAGGATTACCTCCATCAGAAACAAGTTAGAAGAGTCATTTATATGTAATGGGAGACATTAACATAATCTGGTCAATAGGTGGCAGTATAGGACTGGTGTTTAGTGACTTCGCCTTCCAGGGACCCGTTACTGTGTGCTTAGGAACGCACGAGGCAATCTCAGCCTCACAACCGGGAGGAGCCAGAGTCAATAACATCGTGTCTGCACCTTTCCTTTGTCAAATGATTAACTACAACCTGTTTCATAGGTGGGTAATATACTACAAAACACACATAAAGGTTAACAAGGATACATGCAATGTCGAGGGTTCAAATGAAGTAACTATTGTCGATGTTTGAGTCAAGTTTAAGAAGTTTAAGACGACAGGTAACGTGGTTGAGAAGCAGCACCGTCTATTGATGGCGCCACGTTTCGTTGGTACATTTAAATAGTGTTGGAACACAATTGTCCATTTAAGCACTAACGTGTCGAAGTTAAGTATCTCCAAGGGGATTATAAAGGTTTATGTTTTGAAATACATACTGTGTTGGGTTGAATTGCTGTGTAGTAAATGTGTATATTGTGTACAAGATGGTTAGAGGGAAAGTACTTTAGCTTACCCTACCAAGCAGGTAGCTAAGTACCGGGGCTGTACCACATGCTCTCTCTCTCTCTCTCTCTCTCTCTCTCTCTCTCTCTCTCTCTCTCTCTCTCTCTCTCTCTCTCTCACTCTCTCTCTCTCTCTCTCTCTCTCTCTCTCTCTCTCTATTGCGCCCTCAGTTAAATGTAAATATAAATCTATTCCCTTGAGTTATACCTTGGTCACGGTTTAGCAAATTCCTAGTAGGGTTGAGAACGGCCCGATACAAATATATATATATAAATGTACTTTCAGTGCACATTTGAGTTTCAATAGAACTTGAGACAGGAACACAACTATGGATAACACTGAGGTGTGGAGGTATTTCGGTATACTAGAGAATAGTGGATATGACTGATGATAAGTGACTGATGATAAAGGTAACACTTATTGGTGATTTAAGGAATTGTTTGACAGACAATGAGAATGACAGTGTTGGTTAAAAGACATACTATGGTCCCTTCCAACATGCCTAGACATGTCTAGACAGAGGTTAACAGGATAATGTTTCTCTTCTCACGTGCTTATATTTAAGACGCCAAATATGTATAAAGACATAAGTAATCACAATGTACAGTATATAATACTGGATAACTACATTTAAAAGGAAAATGCTATTGAAGTGAACCAGGGTATCCTAAAAGGGTAGAATGTGTGTTGCAATGATGAATATGCTTTTGAATTAATAACAAGTATGGGATTATAATTGAATGTATTGAAGTAATGTAACTAATTGAACTGGATGATTATACAATGATGATACAATGATGATACAATGATGATGATGATGATTGATTGATTATTCTATTGAATGAATAAATGTTGTTGAAATATACAACCGGGAGGAGCCAGAGTCAATAACATCGTGTATGCACCTTTCCTTTGTCAAATGATTAACTACAACCTGTTTCATAGGTTAAACATATATCTGCTATCAGGTGCCATATCCTGGTACCTGTAACAGTTTATTGGGGGCTCGTCCGGGATCAGCGCCACCTGCTGGATGGGAGCTGATCCAGAGATCTTGACACCTGGACCAACCGCGACCCGATGAACCAGGAACCAACGGCCGGTGTAAAGGTCGTCGAATGAGGGATTGATCTGCGCAGTACCGACAGCAGTGAAGTGCCTCATCTGATGCCAGATGACAACGAGACTACGTCCACTACTCTACCTGACGAGAAGGAAGACCGGTGTCGTGTAGAGGAGATCCACCCACCACGGAAAGTCGTCACAGTGATCCTGAACTGAGAGCCAAGTGCGAGGAATCGGGAAGCAGCCATGGGAGACAGCGAGAGGAAAAGCTTGGTGTGGGACATCAAGAAGAGCCTGCTCACTCTACCTGCGGATGAACTGTTTCGCATTGCCGAGGCATTGGAACTGATACCAGGACTGGAGACGTCTGACCGAACTCACCTTACCGTAGACGACGTGGAGGGGTGCTTCAACTTTATCAACGACTACCTGTACAGTAAGGTTTTACTGGAGTTAGAGGATACAGGGTTGTCTTATTTATTACAGATAAAAGATGTAACTGATGGACTTATGCAGAGTGAGGTGGTGGGTCTAGAAGAGGGTAAAACCGAGGGCCTACGGTCCACCAGTCAAAGTGATGCAGTACCAGTCGACCCCGTTAGCATCTTTTATGATGTAAGTGAAACCATTGAGGGTGTGCCCACTCCAAAAGTAAGCAACCAGGTTTTACAGTGCCTGCCCAGTGTACCACCACCCACAGCTCAGGCTGTGCCATTGAATAAGAGTGTAACAGACACCGAGAGTAAACAGGAAACCCCTGGTGTGTCGCCAGATAAACTAATATCTTTACGAGAACTGTCGTACCTTCACCGCAGGGAGTTTAAGCTCCAGGGAGGTCAGATAGGAGACCAGGGATCAGACATTAGTTACAACAGTGTCTGCAAACAGATCGACGAAGGTCTGAAGGAGCAATTCAGCGATGCAGAGGTTGTTAGAGCAGTCTTGAGAGTGATCAAAGCTGGCAGCTTTAAGGATATGTTAATGGTAAAAGACGATTTGACTATCGATGAGCTGAAGGGTTTTCTCCATTCTCACCTCGGTGAACAAAGTAATACAGAGTTGTTTCAAGAACTCATGTGTACAAAGCAAAAGGATAGTGAAACACCACAGCAGTTTTTGTATAGAGTCATAGGACTCAAGCAGAAGATTTTACTAGCATCAAAATATGCTGCTACTGACGTTAAGTACAACGAACGAACCGTTCAGGATGTCTTTCTCCACACTGTATATCAAGGTTTAGGACACAAACATGATGACATTCGTAGGGAACTCAAACCCTTACTTGAAGACAGAGTACCTGATGAGGCCATTCTCAGACAGATGAAAAAGGTCATGAGCGATGAGAGTGAAAGACAGCGACGGTTAGGGCCTACCAATCGCAATAGACCCCCCCATGTACATAGTGCAGGTGCTGAGGTGAAGGGAGCACAGTGTCCCCCCCCCACTAGGGAAGAAAATACAGGAAAGAAACTTAAACTAGACCCGATCCAGCAGTTAACAGAGAAAGTAGAGAAACTTACCAATCTAGTGGATCTCCTGCAACAACCACACCAGGTCAGAACAGGGAGGATAAATAGGCAGAGGGACAGGCCATATGGCTGTAGCAAATGTGTAGCACAGAATTTACCTAATTGCCCTCACTGTTTCCATTGTGGCGAAGAAGGCCATAGAGCGTTAGGCTGTCAAAAGAGACCACCGCGTCAGGGAAACTGAGGCCGGTCACTGCAAGAGGACAACCATTGACCGGTTCCCCTTTACTGTCCCAACCTGACAACCGTCGTACTAGTGAGCCTGAGAAGGAAAGAGTAAGAGAGGAGAAAACTGCACCTAGAACAGGAACCAAGACGGTAAACCAGATACAGAAGCACACAGACCCCCCTAATTTACCAAACACTAAGAGTGAATGCCTCGCCAAGCTCGTAGGGAGAAGAGCTCTCACCCATTGTAACCTAAACGGTTTAGCAGTCCAAGCCCTGCTTGATACAGGGGCCCAAGTAAGCATGATTGACAGAACTTGGAAGAATAGATACTTACCTGACATGCCAGTCAGACCCCTTAGCGAAATCATCGAAGAAGAAGAGGAGTTGAAAGTCTACGCGGTAAACGGTGAGGTCCTCCCATTTGATGGTTGGGTGGCCCTTACGGTGAACTTAAAGGGGAATGAAGATCCTAACCTGTCAATCAATGTGCCTTTCCTTGTAAGCAGCCTTGTCCTTGAGAGACCCCTACTGGGTTTTAATGTGCTGGAAGTGATGATACAAGAACAACCTGGAAGACTGATCCCAACTCTCACCAGCCTGCTCTGTAACGCCATGGTGATACCAGCCGAGAAGGCAGAACTCCTGGTGAGTTATATCCAGACTGACAGACCCCCTGTCCAGGTTGGTCGCCTACGAACAGGTAAACAAGCCACTGTCATCCCCGCCGGTCAAGTGGCCTGGGTCAAGTGCCAAATCCCCCCCCACGTGGACCTGTCTGACCCCACCTTCCTGTTCGAACCAGATGACAGCAGTTTAGCGCTGGCAGAACTGGATGTTGGAGAAGGCCTGCTGCAAGCGCAAAACCCCAGGAAGCCGTATGTCACCGTGCCTGTGGGAAACAACACAAGGCATAACGTCACTCTCTCCAGGAAGACAGCTCTGGGCAGCATCCATTGTGTTGGGAAAGTCATCACGACAGACTCCCCACGGCAAACCCCCATCCCAACCTACTCACCTGAAATCTCCCAGCCCACGGTACCCCCCAACCGTGCTGCTACAACGTCGGCTGTGCCCAGCTCCATCCTGTTCAAACCCCCCGTCGATCTCAGTCACCTCGACGACGAACAACAGACAATAGTCAACCGGATGCTTTGTGAAGAGGCTGGGTCCTTTGCACAAGACAGTGGTGACATTGGGTGCATCCCGAGCCTGCAGATGACAATCGCTCTCCATGATACTGTCCCGGTCCAGAAGACGTACTCATCAGTACCAAAGCCACTGTTTAAAGAAGTAAAAGAGTACATACAGGAACTGTTAATGAAAGGTTGGATAGTCAAGTCAAAGTCTCCATATTCTGCCCCAGTAGTCTGCGTCAGAATGAAGGACGGCAGCCTACGGCTATGCATCGACTACCGCCTCCTGAACAAAAAGACTGTGCCCGATCGTCATCCACTACCTAGAATACAAGACCTGACTGACACGCTTGGAGGCTATACCTGGTTTAGTATCCTAGACCAAGGGAAAGCCTACCACCAGGGCTTCGTCGCCGAGGGTTCACGACCCTTCACCGCCTTCATCACTCCTTGGGGTCTTTACGAGTGGGTGCGCATCCCATTTGGACTCTCGAATGCCCCTGCAACGTTCCAACGGAGCATGGAGGAGATGCTAGGCCCCCTCAGGGACGAATGCTGTATCCCGTATCTTGACGACGTACTCTGTTACGCAAAGACATTTGAAGAACATGTAGAGACCCTCCGCAAGGTTCTCCAAGCCCTTCAACGTCACGGAGTGAAATTGAGACCTGAGAAGTGTGACCTCTTCAAGCAAGAAGTCAGATACGTGGGTCGCCTTGTGTCAGCAGAAGGGGTCAAGATAGACCCACGAGACATTGAAGCCGTGAAAGCCCTGTCAAGTAAGACACCCAGAACTGTCGGCGAAGTGAGGAAAATAACAGGATTCCTGGGATATTTCCGTTCATACATTCAGGATTTTTCCCGAATTGCCAGACCCATCTACGAGCTACTCCAAATCAAGCCAGGAAAGACCCCAGCCCCAGCGCGGAGTAAGAACATCAAACGCCCCCAGTTGCCCTCCAGAGAGCCCATAGAGTGGACCACGGAACAGCAGAGAGCACTTGAACAACTGATTGACCTTCTCACAAACCCCCCTGTCTTGGCATATCCTGATTTCAACCTACCCTTCAGGTTGCACACGGATGCCTCCGACCAAGGCCTGGGAGCTGTTCTGTATCAACATCAAGATGGAAAACTGAGAGTCATCGGGTACGGGTCAAGAACATTGTCACCAGCCGAACGAAATTACCATATGCACAGTGGGAAACTGGAGTTCCTTGCATTGAAATGGGCTGTGTGTGTGAAATTCCGTGACTACCTGTATTATGCCCCACACTTTACTATCTACACCGACAACAACCCGTTGACCTATGTAATGAGTACTGCCAAGCTCAATGCAGTCGGTCATCGGTGGGTTGGAGAACTGGCAGACTTCCGGTTTGACATCAAATACAGACCCGGAAAGTCCAACATAGATGCAGACACACTTTCCCGCCTTCCCCTGGATATGGAGAGATATGAAAGGACCTGCACAGAAGAGCTCTCTAATGAAGCAGTACGAGCAACGTGGGAAGGAAGCCAAGCAGCTGAAAGGAAAGACGTGGCATGGGTTGCGGCGCTCAACATCGCGTCCCCAGACTCAAACCAGCAGTCTCACCCACACCTACAAACAATCAGCCACGATGAACTGGTGAAGGCCCAAAAAGAGGACCAAGCCATCAACACGATCAGGGAGTTGAAAGAGTCGAACACGAAATTGTCAGACGACGTACGAAGAACCGTAAGCGCAGCAACCCGAAAGCTACTTCATGAATGGAGCAGATTACATATTGAAAATGATCTCCTTTACAGAAAGACCAATCAATACCAACAGTTGGTCCTCCCTGTAAAATATAGAACACTTGCCCTGAAACATCTACATAATGAGATGGGTCATGTTGGAACAGAAAGAGTGATCCACCTCGCAAGAGAAAGATTCTACTGGCCTTTCATGTCCAGAGAGATTGAAGAATATGTGACCCGAAGATGTCCTTGTATCAAGTCTAAGAAGCCGGTCACCCATGTCCGAGCTCCCATGGGCAGCATTACCTCCAACTTCCCATTAGAACTTGTGTGTATCGACTATCTACATCTGGAAACCAGTCGTGGAGGGTATGAATATATCCTAGTGGTGATCGACCATTTCACAAGGTTTGCCCAGGCATACCCCACCAAGAACAAGAGTGGGAAAACAGCTGCAGAGCGTATATTTAATGACTTTATACCCAAATTCGGTTATCCCTCGAAATTACATCACGACCAGGGTCGAGAATTTGAGAATAAACTGTTCCAAGCACTGCAACGGCTGTCTGGGGTCGGCCACTCTAGAACATCACCCTACCATCCACAGAGCAACCCAGCGGAGCGGCTCAATCGGACCATACTACAGATGTTGAGGACATTGACTGAAAATGAGAAATTGCGGTGGAAGGACCACCTCCCGCATGTGTTACACGCGTACAACTGTACCAAACATGAATCGACGGGTTACTCACCCTTTTTCCTCCTCTACGGTCGTCATCCACACCTCCCCGTTGACCTGTTGTTTGGGTTAACGAAGAAAGAGGAACCGTACTCACCCAGAGGATACGCGGAGCAATGGGCTGAGAAGATGTCTGAAGCCTATCGGATTGCTTGCGAACATAGCAAAAAGTCCAGTGCAAGAGGAAAAGTAACGTATGACAAGAAAACAAAAGGAGTAGTACTGCAGTCAGGAGACAGAGTTCTGGTGAGAAACCTCAATCAGCGTGGAGGACCAGGCAAGTTGAGATCGTACTGGGAGAAGGCG
>NW_028173131.1:27500-42500 GCF_963971535.1 Notolepis coatsorum
TTGCGGCAGGGTTATGGGATGGGGAACAGGGTGAACATCTCTTTTGAGTATTGCTCTGTTGATATACTTGTGATTTGCAAATCAGAACCCAATAAATACATTGTTTAAAAAAAAGATATATGGCTGCTTATATATGTGTAAAGGTGGCAAATAAGTGTATGTCACAAAATGGTGGAGTGTTCCTTTAAATAACCGATATGTTATTCTTATGGTCCGGAACTGTCCAATCAACCTGAACTTGAACTTGAACTCGCAACTTCAACTTTTTTGCAACTACAGAGCTTTGCTTCTGGTCCCAAAGTTCCACAGGAACCACACATGTGAAGTCTCAAATTAGGCGGTATATCTCTTTAATTGGCGGTATATCTCTTTAATTGGCCACCGCTGCAGTGCTGTGTGTTGCGCTGCATCCTGTCCTCTGTAGATGATATGTGTGCAGTGACATTCCTTCCTCTCCATTCATTAGCTAGCGCTGGACCCCCGCTGCTGGAAAATTACCCCCCGCTGGTTTGAAAATGTAAAGACGTTTATAATTCACCATATGGCCTTACTGTTCGCCCCCAAAACGAGCAAATATAGGGCAATTACGGCACAATTACCCGGTACATCACGGTGTAAGTGTCCAAATAAGAGCCATCTTTGAACCGCAGCAAATACTGTAGCTGATAGTGGAAATAAAAGATAGAACCACGGTCTCTGGGCTGAGATTAGCACACTGCTCCCCGCTGCTAGCAGCCATTCAGTCTGGAAACGGAGACACAATGCAGTGTCTTTGATCCTGGGGACGGTGGCTCATTAGGTCCAAGCTGAGCGTCGTATTTCAAAACACAGCTTTTTTTTTCAACATTTATATCGGGATGTTTTTGTACCTTAACTGATCCCAGGACGAGATATCTGGGGACACGCTGTGCAACAATATCATGAATAAAAGAAGATTTCTGTTCCAAAATGAGATGCTTAAAGGGATAGTTCGGATCTTTCTTTTACATGAAGTGGTATGAATACATGCCAGTAGAGTAAAGGATGTTTAGCTGTTAGCTGACTTACCGAGCCCTGAGTTCAGAGTCCTGGCTGCGCTCCTAGCTAGGCAGGCAGCTTCGGACAGGCAGCACATGGGGACCATTAAATATGCTATATATATAATATGTATAGAGTAATCTCTTTTTTTTATATAATACATCCACAGAGCTTTTAGAAAGGTGCAGAATAAAAGTACTGCCCCCCCCCCCCCCCAAAATGGGGCTATTTATGATTTGACCCACGAGCCCAGGTATTTGAAATCACCGACTTCCTTTAGAGCAGTGCCTCCTGTTGTCGTTAGAGGTGGATGATCCGGGAGGATGTTATACATTATGACCTCGGTTTTCTTGGCATTTAGCCTAAGGCCAACCTTGGCTCACTCCGTCTCCACTCTGCACAGGAGTTCCTGTGCCTGCTCTACGTGGTCAGAGAGCAGGCTGATGTCGTCCTTGAAGTCCAGGTCTGTTAGGACTATGGCGGGGTGTCATCTCGTTAATGTGAGACCAAGTTCCTGCTCCTGTCCAATGATGGCCTTCCTGAGCACATAGTCACCCCAGCCAGGATGTCAAACTCTTCACTGTTGCCATCTGGGGTTACCACTAGGGATGTCCCGATCGCGTGAATATTAAAGGCAACCAACTTGTGTTCGGCTTTTCTCTGATTGGCCACGCCCCCCCGCCCCCACACGCAGGCAAGCGCAGTCGTCCCACGTCCCAAATGAAATCCAAGGAGCGCAAGCGAGCGGCAGCGCGGGCAACCAACTTGTGTTGGGCTGCTGTTTCACTTGTGTATAAACAAAGCCCATACAGTTATGAAATGCGGTGAACTAGAAAGCGTAACGTTATTATGTTTCGCGTTTTTAACAACCAACTACCAGATTCACTCGTGTATAAACAAAGCCCATACAGTTATGAAATGCGCTGAACTAGAAAGCGTAACGTTATTATGTTTCGCGTTTTTAACAACCAACGACCAGATTCACTCGTGTATAAACAAAGCCCATACAGTTATGAAATGCGCTGAACTAGAAAGCGTAACGTTATTATGTTTCGCGTTCCATTGATTAACGCCATTACCTGCTGTGCTGTAGGAAGCAGAGGTACAGTAAGTTACAGTAGGTGTAGGTTACATGTTTAATCAAAGCCCATACAATTTTTTAGATGAATGATTGTGGATATAAATTAGAAAACACATCATTATGATATTGTCAGAGGGAGAGGCATGACTTCGCGACAGCCATATTAGACACTCACTGTACATCAGTGTGGAACTGTAACGTTATATGTTATTTCGCCCGTGGAGGCTGCTGAGCCTGAAGCGCCAGCGGGGCGACGCGGTGGTTTATCCCCGGTGTTGTGAAGGATCAGATTAAACCGAATATATATATTTATTTATATATATATATTTAATTGTATTTGTATATCGTTTGATATCCCCTGTATATTCCTTGTACAATATGCATTGAATATCCCCGTTTCTACTAAACAGCCCATAATAGTTTCATTCTACCATTGGACGAGAACCTGGCGCCAGGTTGCCATACCCCTAGGTCCAAGTTCAATCGTGCCGCCTAACATGTCGTGGCAACCCCCGGTTCCGCGCAGTAATATGTCGGGCGAAATACGAATGGTACTATTTGTTCATAGCGCATATATATATGGCGCTAGTAAAGTAGAACTTTCTTTTAGTCCAGTTCTTTACCCTCCAACAGAGTGACAGACGCAAAAGCCTCCCCACGACGCACGTGCGGTGTAGTAAGGCCTACTTGGCCCCAGAATAGGCATTGAGATATCGTGTAGATTAATAGTTGAATAGTCATAGTTTGGCACTATACCGTCGAGTTGGACGTATTCTATTAAGCTAATAATAGTCTATTTATGTATGGTGCATCATTCGGTTAGAGTTCTAAAGTTATCAGTACCCCCATCGTTCCTGACGTTATCTGGACGCTTAACCAGGCTGGTCAGACCCCTAGTGGTGATTGCATCCGAGGAGCTCCGGGCCAAGAGCGACTGGACCTGTATATTGGATTACTCTACCCGGACGACGGCGAGCCTTCCACGGCTTGGATTATGCTTTGTGTGCTTTGATTATTCCATGGATAAAGGCCAACACTGCGGAGTGTTGGAATTACCCCCCGGAGAGGACTCCAGGTGAGACGGCGCTCTACACGTGAGGTCGCCTCACGTCTCTCCGTTGTGGACCGGCAGATACCGTTCCACAGAGGGTCCAGCTGTATTCGTCTGCGGTCCGAGGTTCTGTGGGCACCGTGTCCAAGACTTTGGATTCTCCCAAGACACCGTCGGCCAGATGGGATACCGCCAGCGGCTTCTCTAACCCCCCCCTCCTACTGTCTTACAACCAGCGGGACCCCCCCCCCCCCCTTAGTGTATCCAGCTATAATCATTTAAGTACCATCGCTATCGTTTTCCTAAATATTCCAGGTTGTATACTTACTCCCTGCGCAACCAGAGATTGGACATTCAATGTTGATTTACCTACGAATACTCATTTGCCATAAAAGTGCATATTCCATATTTCAAATCATAAATGTAATTAAGTGATCGTTGTATACACCCTTTGCTGTATTAAACCTTCGATTTGGTACATTTGTGTGGATTCGTTTCATCAGGTGGGAAAGTGTTCATCATACTTATATCTTGTACTGGGTGGCCAGAAGTTAAAGTACATGAGGTAGTGGTATTAAATATCATATCTAACAATACAGTCAGGGAATTGTACCCCTTAGTTACAATTGGTCCTTCGAGCCGGAGGGTAACTAGTGTAATATTAATATAGTGCTATTAATATCGAAATGGCCTATGATGAACACTCCACGAAACGATCCTCCTAACCTAGAACGCCCGCGGCGCAGACGACAGACACCTCAGTACTTAGAGGCTTACACTGTCAGTCAACTACCTAGCCTTCGACAAACGGTAAACGCGGTAAAAGTAGAAAGTAAAATTATGTCTGACCTTAACGACCAGGTTTCCCCGACCACAGAGGCCCTAGTAGGTCCTAATGTAACTGACCAAGCTCACGGTGGGGACCAGGAGGGAATTGACATGCCTTTACCCCCCGCCACTACTCAAGAAGTAGTCCCCGACCAGCCCCGGGAGGAAGACAACCCTACAGAGAGAGAACTCTGCACGGAAGAAGAGGAGGAGAGCGCCGAGGAACTAGAGCTCCAGGACTCCCCAACGAGTACCCCCAGGAGCGGCTCACGCAGGAGCGGCTCACCTCCACAACCGCCTCCCCCCAGCGAAGCGGAGAGGATACTACAACAGGCGTTCCTCGTCAGCCTGACAGCCTCTACCGAACGCGACCGACTCCAAGCGCAGCAACGGAGCGAAGAACAGCGCACACATCTGGAGATGAGACACTTCCAGATGGAAGAGAATATGGCAAGAGACCGGGCCGACGCCCAGCGCGCCGCTGCCGGTGCCCAAAGAGACGCAGAGCGCGACAGACTACAAGCGCAACTAATAGAGCAGCTGATCAAAAGGACAACACCCTCTCCCTCCGCTAGGGGTTCAAGGAACTCGTCGAGACAACAGTCAAGGGCAGTGTCACCACAACGAGCAAGCGACCCTGAACTTGACCAACAGACCGAGTCTAGACCCCCCGCAGACCCCCTTCCCATACCGGTCCAAGCGAGACCCAGCTACAAGGAAGGAGCGGCATACACTGCGGAGAAGCTAAATAAACGATTACAGGATCTGGAAGATCTGATAGAGGAAGAAGAGGGAGAAGAGGAGAACCAAGCCCGACGACAGCACAGTACTCCACCGGACCAGGAGGTCCCATACAGTCCAGGCTATACCCCCGCGGCGCTGCGCTACAGACCCTCGACTCTATTCACGGGTGAGCACGACGCACGACCAGCCCCGAGGAACAGTACCTGGACCAGCGGGCCATGGTACCCTGCCAGTACCAGCCCACAGCGAGGCGCAAGAGGGGACTCGCCCAGGAGGTCTCTCCCCCAACGCTCGCCGATGTATCAGCCATCCACGGCGTCATACAACGCCACGCCGTCATTCCCAGACTTCGCCTATGAGAGTCGAGCACAGTACACGGAGCTCCGGATGTGCTTAGAGACAATGATGGTGGATGTCGCTGATGAACGGCACAAGTATGCAATACTACTGAAGCACCTGAAAGTACCGCGAGCGCACAATATAGCGCTAGCCTATGCTACCTCTTCGACTCCATACACAGCGGCCCTTGCAGCGCTGGATCAGAGATATGGACGTATATGGGATTACGGAATCCAAGAGATAAGGCATATTGATCGCCTACCCCCAGCCACAGACAATCGCTCACTAGACGACCTGTCAATCAAAGTGCAGTCCCTGGTGGGGATGCTGGGAGCGCAACGGGAGAAGGGCATGCATGAGCTATACGCCAACTCTAACGTCGAGAGGATTTTGGAGAAGCTGCCACCCGCAAGACAGGAGCGCTTTAGGCGGCAGAGGGATTACCGGGATCCCGACGGCCCCGAGCCATCCCTCCTTGATCTGGCCGACTTCCTGGCGAGAGAGGTCAGCAGCTTACGACTGGACACCTTCGGGCGGAGCACGCCAAGCTCCAGAGAGGGACCCAGGAGAATAAATGATGGAAGAAGATCGGTGACGGTCATGCACCAATCAGAGTCAGTACCGAGCAGTAAGAGTCACAGCACCCCCTCGAGAAAAGAGAAGTGGAAGATAGCATGTCCCTACTGTGAGAAAGAACACTGGCTGTCACAATGTGACTCATTCACAAAGATGAATGCAGAAGAAGTAAGTCAATGGATAAAGTCCAACCGGCGCTGTTATCGATGTGCGCGGCCCCACATGGCAGCCGAATGCCGCCTAAAGAAAAGGTGCAGCCGGTGCGATGGAGCCCATCTAGATATACTACACGAAAGTAACGGAAGACGGCCTATACCTGCACCACGGAGCGGCACCAAGGCAAGTGTCATGTACATTGACCCCGCCAGCAGCAGCGGAGCCCAAGTGCTCTTAAAGGTAGTCCGTGTGACATTGAGCTACCAAGATAAAGTCATGGACACTTACGCCGTCCTTGATGACGGGTCAGAGAAGACCCTTCTGCTCGCCTCCGCTGCGACCCAGTTGGGACTGCGGGGGAGCAAGAACGAAATGACGATTCGGACAATAAGAAGAGATTTAAAGACGATAAAGGGCGAGAATGTCTCCTTCACCATCGCAGCCAACGGGCAGCCAGAGCGACGGTACAAGATCACAAATGCTTTCACCAGCCAAGAAATAGGACTATCGCAGTACACCTACCCTGTCACCAAGTTGATGGATAAATATGTGCACCTGCGCCAATTACCTATCCCGCTCATAGACGGCGCTACCCCGACCCTGTTGATAGGCTCCGACCATGCAGAACTCATAGTCCCGATTGACCGGGTCCATACAGGCCCCCGAGGCTGTCCTGCAGCAGTCGAGACCCGCCTAGGGTGGACCCTCCAAGGCCCCCTCGCTAAATCTCTCAACCGAACAGCAGCCACTAGCTGCTTCCACTCCAGAACGACAGAAGAAGACACCACTCTCCTGCAGCATGTCGAGAGGCTATGGACCCTAGAGACAATGCCCTTTAAGAACGAAAAGAAAGATATTCGCTCTAAAGAAGACATTTACGCCATCAACCTACTCGAGCAGGGGACAAAGAGAGTCACAGTCGGCGGAGTGATGAGATACGCAACTCCACTCCTGAGGCGAGAGGGAATGCCCACCTTTCACGCAAAGAAAGACGCCACGGAGCGCTATCTACTGAACGCAGAGCGGCGCCTAGCCAAAGACCCCGCTCAAGAGAGTGTGTACCGAGCTGAGATCGAGAAGCTAATCACAGCGGGACACGTAACAAAGATTGACATTAAAGAGGCCGATCAGACGACCGAATCATGGTACGTGCCGCATCACAAGGTCCATCACAACGGCAAGGATCGCATTGTGTTTAACTGCAGCTACCAGATCGGATCCCAAAATCTGAATAAAGAGCTCTTGCCCGGCCCCACACTCAGCCCCTCCCTACTAGGCGTGCTACTGCGCTTCCGCCAGGACAAGGTGGCTATAAGCGGGGATATCAAAGGGATGTTCTTGCAGGTGAGACTAGTAGAGGAGGACAAGCCTTTGCTACGGTTCCTATGGAGAGAGAAGATCGGAGATGAGAACCCATCCATCTACCAGTGGGAAGTACTCCCCTTCGGAACCACATGCAGCCCGTGCTGTGCTACCTTTGCACTACAGAAACACATCACAGAGGACCCAGCAGCAGATGAAGAGGTCCAACACAGTGTGAAGAACAGTTTCTACGTGGACAACTGTTTACAAAGCGTTTCGACTCAAGAAGAAGCCGAGGCTCTCCTAATCAAGTTACGCGCCTCCCTAATCAAAGGCGGCTTTGATCTCAGGCAGTGGGCCAGCAGCGACCCGCACGTATTGCGCAGCCTCTCCTCCGCGGACAAGGCTGCCAGCAGCGAGACCTGAATGGCGACAATCCCAGGAGAAGCCCAAGAAATGACACTAGGACTAGTCTGGCGCTTCAAAACAGACTCGCTCCACTATAGACACAAACCCTTGGCTCCAGAGCAGGGAAGGTCGGCGGCGATACCGACCACCAGACGGAGTGTGTACAGAACACTCGCCAGACAATATGACCCGTTGGGATGTATTCTACCTTACACCACCAGGGCAAAGATGATTGTACGAGCACTATGGGACAAGGACCAGGGCTGGGACGACCCAATACCCGCACACCTTGCCTCAACATGGAGAGAGTGGGAGACGGAACTCCGCTCACTCCCAGGTGTCAATATACGCCGCAGCTACTTCCCATCCACAGTGAGGCCAGAGACATGCGAGATTGAGCTACACGTCTTCAGCGACGCCTCCGAAGTAGCCTACGGATCGGTGGCCTACTTGCGTGCCCAAGAGATGGGAGGAAAGATACACACTGCTTTCATCCTGGCCCGCTCAAGAATAGCCCCACGTAAGCAACAATCTATCCCACGTCTAGAGCTCTGCGCAGCCCTCGCAGGAGCGCATCTAGCCACGTTAATCCAACGTGAACTCACCATTCCGGTGCATAGAACAATCTTGTGGTCAGATTCCACGACAGTACTCACATGGATCAAGTCTGATTCATGCAGATACAAGGTCTTCGTGGGAGTCAGAGTCACCGAGATTCAAGAATTAACAGAAGAAGCAAGCTGGCGGTATGTGGACACCAAACACAACCCAGCTGACGTCATCACCCGGGGAATGTCTCTGGATGACCTAACCCGTCGCAACATCTACAGTGACGGACCAGCATTCCTCAAGCTCCCGGAAGGAGATTGGCCTACGCCCACCCCGAGGGAAGCAAGTAACGAGGAGGCTGAGAACAAGAAACCTATGTTCTGTGGACTGAGCACTGTCGCCTCCACAGACCCCAACATAGATGACTGCATTACCCTAGAGAGTGCGCAACAAAGAACATTCCTGCGGCACCACCCAGAGATTCAGTCCACCACTGACATGTCAGCAGCTGACTACGAAGAAGCAGAACTTCTTCTACTACAACGAGCCCAGAGAGACTCGTTCCCCGATGAGCTAGACTGTCTACAGGGAGGAAACCCTGTCCCATCAGACAGCAGACTGATTCACCTGGCACCAGAGAGTGACGCCCATAATCTCATCAGAGTGGGTGGTCGCCTGCGGAGAGCCCCCGATCTACCAGATGACATTAAGCACCCGATCGTCTTGAACAGCCGACACAAGGTCACAGAGCTGATCATAAAGAAATACGACGAGGATGTACACCACGCAGGAGCAGAGAGAGTCTTCGCGGAGATCAGACGTCGTTATTGGATATTGCAAGGGAGAGAAGCAGTACGGCGCTTCCAGCGAACCTGTCTAGACTGCCGTAAGTGGCGCGCGCAGCCCAGCATACCACGGATGGCTGACATACCCCCCTGTCGCCTCCGAATCGGCGACAAGCCATTCCACAGGCATGGACTGCTTTGGCCCGTTGTATATAAAGAGAGGAAGAGGCACCGAGAAGCGGTGGGGTATTGTATTCAAATGCATGACCACCAGAGCGATACATATCGAGCTCCTTCCGACCATGAGCACAGACTCATTCCTTATGGCCTTCCGGAGATTCACATCACGGAAAGGAAAACCGTCTACATTGTTGTCTGATCACGGGACCAACTTCAAAGGCGGAGAAAGAGAGCTGAGAGAGAGCTTCCAAGCTATGGGCCCAGAACTTAAGACCCACCTCGCTCCAGCCCAGATTGACTTCCAGTTTAATCCCCCGAACGCACCCCACTTCGGTGGAACCTGGGAACGAGAAGTACGTTCTATAAAGACAGCCCTGTACGCCGTACTCGGAGCCCAGACTGTGGCGGAGGAAGTCCTAATGACAGTCCTCACGGAGATCGAGGGAGTATTGAACTCAAAGCCCCTCGGTTACGTCTCCAGTGATGTAGCAGATGTCGACCCAGTCACCCCCAACACACTCCTAATGGAGCGGCTGGACCCCGCGCTACCCCAGACAATGTACAGGCCTGAAGAAGCGAACGGCCGAAGAATGTGGAGGTACAGCCAAGTACTAGCTGACAAGTTTTGGAGCAGCTTCCTACTTCACTACCTACCGTCTCTACAGACCCGCCAGAAGTGGGTAAAAGAGAGAGACAATTTGACAGAAGGAACAGTCGTCATGATTATTGACCAGTCACTACCCAGAGCTATGTGGCCGGCTGGCCGCGTAAGCAAAGTGATCACCGGTGCCGATGGCAAGGTCCGAGCAGCTGAAGTACTCGTCCAAGGGCGCACTTACACACGTCCCGTGGCGAGGCTCATAGAACTGCCCCGACTCCCAGATACTATCGATGATGACCATGACCCTATGACTTTGTGAGTTGACTGACCCTTACAGCGGACCTTGAGTGGTAGACAGTGCGGTTAATCTGTCTCTGCTTAGCTAATTAGGTGGGACTAATTAGGGGGCGGCTGTTGTGAAGGATCAGATTAAACCGAATATATATATTTATTTATATATATATATTTAATTGTATTTGTATATCGTTTGATATCCCCTGTATATTCCTTGTACAATATGCATTGAATATCCCCGTTTCTACTAAACAGCCCATAATAGTTTCATTCTACCATTGGACGAGAACCTGGCGCCAGGTTGCCATACCCCTAGGTCCAAGTTCAATCGTGCCGCCTAACATGTCATGGCAACCCCCGGTTCCGCGCAGTAATATGTCGGGCGAAATACGAATGGTACTATTTGTTCATAGCGCATATATATATGGCGCTAGTAAAGTAGAACTTTCTTTTAGTCCAGTTCTTTACCCTCCAACAGAGTGACAGACGCAAAAGCCTCCCCACGACGCACGTGCGGTGTAGTAAGGCCTACTTGGCCCCAGAATAGGCATTGAGATATCGTGTAGATTAATAGTTGAATAGTCATAGTTTGGCACTATACCGTCGAGTTGGACGTATTCTATTAAGCTAATAATAGTCTATTTATGTATGGTGCATCGTTCGGTTAGAGTTCTAAAGTTATCAGTACCCCCATCGTTCCTGACGTTATCTGGACGCTTAACCAGGCTGGTCAGACCCCTAGTGGTGATTGCATCCGAGGAGCTCCGGGCCAAGAGCGACTGGACCTGTATATTGGATTACTCTACCCGGACGACGGCGAGCCTTCCACGGCTTGGATTATGCTTTGTGTGCTTTGATTATTCCATGGATAAAGGCCAACACTGCGGAGTGTTGGAATTACCCCCCGGAGAGGACTCCAGGTGAGACGGCGCTCTACACGTGAGGTCGCCTCACGTCTCTCCGTTGTGGACCGGCAGATACCGTTCCACAGAGGGTCCAGCTGTATTCGTCTGCGGTCCGAGGTTCTGTGGGCACCGTGTCCAAGACTTTGGATTCTCCCAAGACACCGTCGGCCAGATGGGATACCGCCAGCGGCTTCTCTAACCCCCCCCTCCTACTGTCTTACAACCAGCGGGACCCCCCCCCCCCCCCTTAGTGTATCCAGCTATAATCATTTAAGTACCATCGCTATCGTTTTCCTAAATATTCCAGGTTGTATACTTACTCCCTGCGCAACCAGAGATTGGACATTCAATGTTGATTTACCTACGAATACTCATTTGCCATAAAAGTGCATATTCCATATTTCAAATCATAAATGTAATTAAGTGATCGTTGTATACACCCTTTGCTGTATTAAACCTTCGATTTGGTACATTTGTGTGGATTCGTTTCATCAGGTGGGAAAGTGTTCATCATACTTATATCTTGTACTGGGTGGCCAGAAGTTAAAGTACATGAGGTAGTGGTATTAAATATCATATCTAACAATACAGTCCGGGAATTGTACCCCTCAGTTACACCCGGCTTTCGTGCGCCGCCGCCGGCTTGATACAGCTTCAGCAGCAGCGGCGGTGCTCTGTTGTAGGAAGCCCTTCAATGACAGCGGCGCGCTCTCATATTTTGCGAATGCATAAACTATATCATAAATTATGGCTATGTGTCTAATATGGCTGTCGCTTATCAATGACTTCGCAACAGCCATATTAGACACTCACTGTACATCAGTGTGGAACTGTAACGTTATATGTTATTTCGCCCGTGGAGGCTGCTGAGCCTGAAGCGCCAGCGGGGCGACGCGGTGGTTTATCCCCGGCATTCGTGCGCCGCCGCCGGCTTGATACAGCTTCAGCAGCAGCAGCGGCGGTGCTCTGTTGTAGGAAGCCCTTCAATGACAGCGGCGCGCTCTCATATTTTGCGAATGCATAAACTATATCTTAAATTATGGCTATGTGTCTAATATGGCTGTCGCTTATCAATGACTTCGCGACAGCCATATTAGACACATCGCCATAATTTAAGATATAGTTTATGCATTCGCAAATATGAGAGCTCTGTCATTGAAGTGGGTGGTGGCAGCATTACTAACAGTAGCGATTTTTATTGTTTTGTCATGACCAAACATAATCCCAACATAGATAGGAGGTGTACTGTATGTCAAATGTCGGTCATGTGGAAGAGTTTAGTACAGTCACACAACAGAACACCGCTGTAGTACAGTCACACAACAGAACACCGCTGGTTCGACCAGCGCTCCTGCCGCAAGGGCCTGTGCTAGTGGATTGATTGATTGGCCGTGTGGCCAATCAGAGAAACGCTGAACGAAAAGCTGAACACAAGTTGGTTGCCTTTAATATTCACGCGTCCCGATCACACAAAACAAACCAATAGTATTCAGCTGCAGAACGGCAGACCAGCCACACTCTCAGACCCAAACGCATTTCCTTTGATTTAATTATACATCAAATGATTTATGTCAAGGATTGCAATGCCTTGCTTGAATGAAGTTAACTTTTCACCTGGATAACGTCAACATTCAGGGTGAATGTAATGTGAGAAATTGGGATAAATATAAATAAATATAATTTTTTTTTTTAATTATAATTTTTTTGGGTCTGAGTGTGTGGCTGGTCTGCCGTTCTGCAGCTGGATACTATTGGTTTGTTTTGGCAAAATTCTTCTGCTCTGTGACAATAAATAAATGAATGATGATATGCAATTTAAAACCAAAACTAAGGCCTCAGTATGAGTTTAAGACGTGAACATGGTCATGTTTGTTGAATAAAAAAAAATAAGTAAAAAAATAAATAAAATAAAAAAATTCCGATTTTTTTTTTTTAATTTTTTTATCCCGATCTTCGGAAAATCACGTGATCGGCCCCGATCCCGATCGCGTGATCGGATCGGGACATCCCTAGTTACCACCTTGGCCCTTGTACCTGTGTGCATGGTCCCTATGGCCCGGAGTAGATTTGGAGGGACTCCGTAGGCCTTGAGTATCCTCATCATCACGGCTCTGTGTATCGATGGTGTTGTCCTCGACGACCAGTTGAACTTCTCTGCTCACATCGCAGCGACGACCAGAACCTGCCGATTCCTCCTGAGCAACGTCAGAAGGATACGCCCCTTCCTGACAAAAGAAGCCACCCAACTCCTCGTCCAATCAACAGTCATCTCCCGCCTCGACTACTGCAATGCACTGCTCGCTGGCCTCCCGGCCACTGCCACTAAGCCTCTTCAACTCATTCAGAACGCAGCGGCCCGCCTGATCTCAAACCTACCGAAGTCGGCCCATGTCACCCCACTTCTTAGGGACCTGCACTGGCTCCCCATTGCTGCACGAATCCGCTTCAAGGCCCTCGACCTAGCATACCGTGCGGCAAAGGGAACCGCTCCCGCCTACCTCCGGTCAATGGTCTCTAACTACACACCCTCAAGACCCCTACGCTCTGCATCTTCTGGCCGCCTCAGACCTACTCCTATCCAAGCTCCGGGAGGGTCATCAAAGAGAAGTCGCCTATTCTCAGTCCTTGCCCCACAATGGTGGAATGAACTACCCACCCCAGTTAGGACAGCCGAATCACGTCCAATCTTTCGCCGTCGACTAAAGACGCACTTCTTCAACCATTATCTGAATTAAAAAAAAAAAAAAAAAAAAAAAAAAAAAAATCTAACCCTAACTAACCGTACTGTCATGCACTTGTCCTAATAAACTAACCTACACTGTAGCACTCAACACTTTGATGAACATTGTTGCTCAGCTGATAGAGTTGTGCCCTTCCTGATGGCTTGTCGTACAGAACTTGTAAGTCGCTTTGGATAAAAGCGTCAGCTAAATGACTAAATGTAAATGTAAATGTAAATGTATCGAGTCGATAAAGCATAGTACCGCTGTCAGGTTGTTCTTCTTCACCTCCTCGATGATTCTTCTCAAGGCCAAGATCTGCGCCACAGTGGTCCTCTTCTCTCGGAAACAAATTTGGTTCTCCCTGAGGTGGGGGTCGATGGCGTTCCGTATCCGGTTTAGTATTATGCGATTGTACATCTTTGCAATGCCACATGTCAGACTTATGCCACGGTAGTTGTCTGGCTTCGAGAGATCTCCGGACTTAGGCACTGGGATGATGTTAGAGAGAGACCACATATCAAGCTGGTTGTTTTTCATCAGGGCATGGTTGCAGATCTCCAGGAAATAGTGCTTGCGACGGTCAAAAACCGTCTGGGCTGCGTGCCTTGCATTCCAGTGTCATGTTTTTTACTAGCGCGCCAGTCCATTGATAAAGTGAGTTCACACACTCAGGTGCTGTAATCACCGGTTCAAAATGGGCTGGACCAGACACACCTCCACGTTGTCGAAGCAACACGCATCCAAGTCATAGCAAATAAAAGATGTTATCAATCAAGTTAATTTCAAAACGTTTTCCAAACAATATTGCTTCATATATTTAACTAACTAAATAAATAAATATTAAGGACTGAATCTGGCTCCAACAGGTAGGTTGGTTCTCCGATGCATAAGAGATTAACAAAAGTCATTTAAAGCCACGCCACAACATTCAAACTAAAGTTTTAACTATCCACACAACTTGCCTGCGGCTCCTTTCGGCAAACCTTGGTGTCATATACTACTAACACACTCTTCTACTGCTCAACTAACAGCTAGGTCTAACATGGCAGATGTCATGTTACAGTTACACTCTCAGAAAAAATAAATAACGCACATCCTCCGTTTGTTGGTGCTGAGCCAAACCGTAAAAACAGTAATACATAAGACAAAGCGGGGCTCGCAACTCCAAGGTGTAGTAGTTCCAAGGTGTTTATTTGACAAAAAGGCAGATGTAACGTTTCGACCCTTCCGGTCTTCTTCAAGCATGAAGACAACACAACACTGACATCTTTTTATACAGGAAGTGAACTAAATTGAATATCAGCCCCACCTGGTGATCAGGGGCGGTCCCAAGATTTGCATGATACATTCTATACATGATTAAGTAACCATTTCTTTTCATTTGACATTTTTTATAAGATTTGAGAAATATCCATGTTAAACACAACATTAAGACATAATTTACAGATAGGCAGCAGTGTT